>NW_027495380.1:0-200686 GCF_021521415.1 Bidens hawaiensis | reverse complement strand
GTTGGGGGACTACTTTTGATCTTTTGGGGAAGGGTGTGGGAGACTAAATAATTGTAGTGGTTATGATATGAATGATGTGTTGTTGGAGTTGAATAAGGTAAGTCCAATATGCAAAGTGCAAAAAAGCAATGTTGACAAAGAACATGCTTACCAGACAAAATTCAAATCTCCTCATTTTTTTCTTTCCAATTTTGTTTTTAGTATAAGTATAGGTTATATTCAATAATGTAATTAGAAAGAAAATGCTAAAACAACGTTATTAATTTCTAGTAATGTCAGATAATATCTTATCTGGTCAAAACTTTGAGTCTTCATAGATTCACCTTAACAGTTAACATCCTTATCTCTACTACCTTCATATTTCACGTTTGTGTCTTCTTGGTGACCCATCAGTTGGTTTCTTGTTATTAATTTATCCAGCCGGACTTCAACCCTACATAATTCTTCTTTTAGTCTTATATATTGGGAGCTTTTTGTTGCACAATACTTTGGTCGTTTCTCTCCACTTGCGCTAACTTGCATGGACAGTAGGCTACATCACTATCTATATCCCTATCACTCAAGAAAAACCATCGAAACTACTTGAACTTGATTGTATGCGGGGACTACTTGGCCTTCAGTAGTGTAGTGATTTGGGTGTCCTCCCGCTTGCTCAATTAAAGTTACAATAAATGTACTATATTTTAGAGTGATTTATCATCAAACCTTTGTGTTCTATGGTTGCTTGTCACTCCTTCGATCTCTCGCTAATTCTCTAAAGTAATTAGTGCAAAGAATTTAGGGGTGTGAAAAATATTGTCAAATCAGAAATCGAAACCGAACCCAAATTCTCCGAAATTCCAAACTATAATATTTGAAAATTCATAAATTCAAAATATTATTAGAAAAGTATTGAATAATAAATATTATAAAGTTTATGCTTGACTTGTTTGTGAGTTGTGAACCCAAAGTCTAGGCATACAAAAGATTTAAAAAATAATAATAAGCTATAAACATCATTAAGTTTATCAAAATGTTTTAAAACTTTTCTTTTGAAAATTTGATTATGTTTGAATCCCAAAATTCGGATTCAGATTCTAATATTGAAATCCATTGTCCGAAATTTCCGAACATCCGAATTTCAACACCCTAAATGAACTTGTGATACTTAATAGTTAATACATAAATACTTAGAAACGAAGTTAAAATAAAGTCAAAGTCAAACAATTTAGTCTATGTAATTATTACATATGTTGGTAAAAAAAATGTAAATTATCGATTCTAGTTTAGTCTCGTTGGTATACCACTGATGATTAAAGGAAGATAGTGTTAATTTACGTGGATGGTATTCATTGTAGGAGAGTCATGTTTCATCATAGTCATCAAAAACATCCTTGAATGTCATTGCATATTCTTCCATTTGTAACTAGGCAATCACTACTTTAATATTTTCTGCTAACGGTCTCAAGTTTGAATTATGGATGGCAGTTTAGACACGATACACGAATACATGACACGAATCTACAAGACTTTAACAGGTATCGGGCACGGTCTTAATAGGTTTCGTGTACTAAATAGGTAGACACGAATCGACCTGTTAATTTTCGTGTTTAAATAGGTAAAATAGTTGTTACGTGTTAGGTGCCTGTTAGTACCTGATAGATTTTGTTATAAATAATTTATATAATAATATAATATGTTACATACCCAAAATATTTAACCCTAAATTTTTATACCAAACAAATAATAATAATTCCAATCCACATTTTCGGTAGTCACAACCCTTCGATTCTCCGATCTACCTCTCCACATCTCCGATTCTCCGTCAGTTCGGCCTCCAAGCAATTGCAGTGGCGCCACTGGTTAACAGATCTGTATCTTATCGTGTGTACAGTGTACCTTGTAACATGTCCGTGTTCAGGTTTGGGATACAAGTTCACGATAAGTATTCGTGTCGTGTACAGGTATACATGTTTCGTGTTCGTTTCTTATCATGTACGGGTATACACGATATGCCAGCCCTAGTTCAAATCACGGCTCATAATTAACACGCTCAGAAATATGGACATCACCATTGTAAGGGGTGTTGCATATTGCTGATGGCCAAGTATTTTTATTTTATATTAAGCTAAGAATGTTTTCACTATGTTTTAACCTTGTTAACTTGGTGGACGAGGCTAACAACATAATGCAACTAGGTAGCACAACATTGCTTGGTTGTCACATGTTTTTTTTCCCAATAACATAAATATCTTAATGGAGAAGACCAAACTAAGCACTTAACATATGTGTTTACTATGCTTACTTTGACAAAGTATTAACCACTAATACAATGACTATATATTTGCCGTTTTTCTTCCAAAACCTTCTTATATCGAGAAAACATGCAACATAACCAAGCATTGTATGATGCCAATGTGGTGTTATGTTATTAAAACTGACAATAAGTTATTGAATTAAGGCAATGGTTATTCACACACCCTTTTTGGTTATTCACACACCCTCTTAACACACATATTATCTTTATATACACCCTATAAAGAGTGTATGAATAACACATCCCTAAATTAATAAGATAAGAGCATGTAAACACCAACAATGCAGGTGTAGCTATGGGAATATATGTCTTAGGGAAAGAAGGTAACATAAAGGTATTTAGTTGGTTATTATGCGGGGTGACGAATCTCCAAGGTGACACGACAAAGGTCAATTTGAGGTCAGAATGAGTAGCCGACACATAAACCATTCACTAATCGTACTCTCACTATATGGTAAGTTAAGAACGTTGCATGCGAGCATCGTGTAGTTTGTATGTCACCCATTAGTGTCTAACACGATAACTAAATATACAAGCATCATGTAGCTTGTATGTCACCCGCCATAGACTGACGATACAACTCTCCTGTAAATACTCCACAAAACGAACATCATGGTACCCGAAAGTTAAATTGATGAGTGAAAGAAAAAGGTCTTATACACGAATAATAGTAATATGGGACTTGTAAGTAGCTTAATCTCGTATATAAACATTTTTTTGAGATAGTTACATGACTAGAGAAATATAATAGAAACAAAAAGTATTCTTCACGGTTTTCTCTTAACTAAAAACATAATTTTATGCTAAAACATTTTTGTTTCACGTATTATAAATCCATGTTCAAATAAACGAACATACCCAGTAAAATTTCATTTATAGCAGTATTATTGGTAATTAACCAATTTTGTATCCTGCAAATCCAATGTTGATTTTTTACACCTATTGTAATTGATTAATTTCGTATACAAAGTATACACTTCTTAGTTGACTCGATCATTGTTCATGCGTACAGTTTGGTTCATTTGTGATATTTATGAATGTACTTCTGTGTTATTTTATGAGTTGAAGCTGTATTATATGAAATTATAAGATAAACTATTTAACCCGATTATTATTTAACCATATCCGGTACAAGTAAAAGGCTGGTTTTTAAAACATTTCAACTTGTTAGTTTTGAGAAAAAAAAAGAGTGATATTAGTTTAGTAATTTAATACAACTTGACTAGGTCACTTTACTTTATGATTGTTGAAGACTTGAAGGTGAATGATTAGAGGGGTGGTGTACTCTACTGGAACATTTTGTTCACTTTGTCAGTTTGTTGTGAGAATTGGTAAGTGTGGGCCAGGCTTTCTTTTATTGTGGTGGGGCCAAATCTTCAGGACATTATATTGGGTGTGGGCCCAGGGCCCCCTTCTATATGCATGCTGGACTTGTTGAGAATTCTGGAAACAAAATCAAATTTCATGGTCTTCGGTTGGTGCATGTGGGCCCCACACCTTGCTAATTCAAATTAAACCAACTTTTAGTCTTGTGACTACTGAGTACCGGCTAGTGGTGTACGTATTTGCTAACCTACTACTTGTTATAAGAGCACACGGAGTCGTTTCGGTGGAGAATCATGAAGAAGTCGGCACCTGGTGAGAACATCACTCCCGGGTAGCTTTTCACCGGAGTCCGTGGAGTGTACCTTGTTTTTAATGAAAAAAGTGAAGGGAAGCCGAGGGGAAGAGTGTCCGTCATCCGTGGACTGCGTTTTTCATTCATGTTTACTAAATAATATTTTCTTTTTATTTTTTTATAATTACATTTTCTCTTTCCTTCATTTACAATTATTTTTAAAAAATATTAAAAAAAATTATGATGGGTGAACAATAACTTTTCAGATATACTATAAAATTACTGATTTTCTCTCTAATCTACGCACAACACCATAAACCACTTCATATATTATAAAAACGTGTTTCACTTATTTTAATTGACAAGATGTGAATGCTCTTAATAGTAAGTATTCGAAGCAAGATCATTGTGTGGTATTAAAAGATCATATTAAAAACTGAGTAATAATAACAAATATAATATAATTTTACCATACATAAAATTAAATCATACATACAAATAATCAATAACAAAATTAGAAAATAATTGTTCCTCAATTGTCCTATTCGTTTGTCTCAAAACAATTGTTACCATGTGGTCAATTAATAAATTACACCCTTTCTCAAATTTTGATTTCACGGCCTCTGTTATCAAATAGAATTTATTTTAACGGTTAATTTAAATATCCGACGGGCCACTAACATGTCCGATCATCTTTATTCTCACCAGATCAAATAGAATTGCATATTATTTATTGTTCTCATCTACTCTTTCTTAAAAAAAATTAATTTGTCTACATTTTATTTCCAAAGAGTTAATATATTTTAGTGTGTTGGAGATCAAGTCTCCAACAACAATTACCAACTCTTGATATTTTAGTTTTTGCTAACAAAAAAAATCAAGTAATGGCGGAAAAGGGGCTTATTAGAGACCCAATTGTTAATCTAAAAACGAGAATATAAGAATTGAATACAATTGTAATAATTGGATTCATATTAAAGTTATTATTATTATTATTGTTTTACTTTGGTTTGGTTTGGTTTGGTTTGGTTTGGAGAGCTCTCTTTATCAATTGCCCAATTAGATGCGGTTTCGCAACTCGCAAGGGGGATTTGGATTCAGATTAAACTACTTAATAATATGAACTAGAAATGCAATATATATTTAGAGATTAGAATCGAGTGGATTAAGAATTCTTTATTGTATATCTAATGTGGTTTTTTAAAGTCTTAGCGTCTTGCTAGGACGGTTATTTATAAAATGACTCTTTTAACAAAAATAAAATACTCAGTTTTATGGTATAACTATTTTTTAATAATAGATAAAAGTTTGATGCATTTAACAAAATATAAAAGTAGAGACAAAATTAACTGTAGCATTTTTCCACACTTGACACGCAAACTAAATTACGAAAATTGTTTGTCGGGCTCACGTTACTCAGAGTCTTGACTTTCCATCGATCCCATCGTAGCAATGGATTTGTGTCGATGAAACACTCATATACCATTCTTAACGTCTTATTTAATCCTGATTACATTTTACAAACTTAGTTAATTATATTTAGACTCTTTCATCTCTACTATATATAAAGAGTGGGTGAAGGACCTCTTAAATTTTAAGAGGTCCAATCAATAATGCAACTTGTACAATAATTAATGGATCAAATTATAAGATTTTAAGGGCACTTTTGTCTTTAACCATATAATAAACTGTTAAGTTCAACTTTGTCAAAAATAAATTACAATTTTACCTCTTTTGACCTGAACCCATAGAGAACCGAACCAAATTAACCATTTTTTGTATCGACATATTCTGACCATAATTTGTTATGACCCATGAGCCGAACATGTCCGACATTTTGCTGGTACTAATTGATAATCACGTAATATGTTAATTTTTTTAAAATTAATAAACTATAACAATATGATACTCAAATTAAAGATAATAAAATTCTCGTTTTTATAATGTAATTTTTTTTAAAAAAATATTAACGTGTGAAAAAGTTAAGGCCGTTTAAAAGTCGTGGGGGTAGTTTGTTTAGGATAAGGGGCAAAAGTGTAAGTATTATATAAATTAACAAAAACTATGATGTTGGGTTGGAATGGGTTTCGCGTCAAAACGGGTTGGGTTAAAAAATGGTCTACTTGAAATTACTGTACATTTCATCTTTGCTTCTTGATTTTCGTCACCGGTTACGCGCGTTCAGGCATTAGTTACGTGGATGACCTTGTTTATGCGTACCAAATTACTTGCATGTATGCGTTGTGTGACGGGATTACCAACACCGGTTACATGTCTGATGTCACGTTACGCACATACCATCATCGGGATATGCACGTACTGTTGCGAGGAACGCACTGACATCGATAACGTTCGTGCGTATCTCGCTGCATCGCACGGACACCTGACTAGTTTAATCAATAATTAAAGGTTTTCAAACTTCTTAGAACTATATTTGAAATAATAATGTCAAATACTAAATACTCGAAATAAATAATATTATTAGAAAACTATTCCAGCTTTAAAATTTTTAATTAGCATAAATACCACGTGGCATATATTATACTAAAGTCTAGTTGTTGTCTAGGCGTTAGATGGCATGTCAGTACTTTTTTTTAACGACCAACTAAGTGACGCCGAGTACTCTGTACGCGGCCCCCATTGGTTAAAGGTAGCCCGAGCTGGCCACTAGTCTGGACGGACGGAGCCCCTAGCAGTCCATCTATTGAGGGATTCACCGGATAAAACCCGACCCCCACGCCCGCCAAATGGCACGACAGCGAGGAGCCGGTAAAACCGGGTGAGATCAGGACTCGAACCCTGGCAAGCCAGGGTCATCCTCATATCTCTCAAATAAATTGGTAATAATGAGGTTTGAACCCCCTACCTCTCACTTGTAAAGTAAGTACTCTATCATTGAGCTACATCCAATTTATTTGCATAACCTAAAGCTAACGTTATTCGAAAATCCATGTCAAATAATTAATTAATCAATAACATAGGCGATGCTATTTGTCTTGACGGCGATGTATTCTAAAAAACTTAGCAAAAAGCTATGAAAGAAAAATTTCATTACAAACAAAGATTAATGGGGGTATTTGGGATTTTATTATTTAACCTCCTTATAACCTGTATAAGTAACAAAATAATATATATAACGTGCTTGGGGTTATTATTATTTTTTTTTACTTTCCATATATCCACCAAAATGTCACTAAAGCGATTGCATTTATTGATTCGCCAGCCAAATTCGTTTCAAGACCAGACATGTAATCACTAGGTGTTCGGTACATTCCAACGCCCCACTACAATTTACAAAACAATATGCATTTAATTTCATTGGTAACTTATTAACTCAAAAGTATGACTTGTAACTCGTAAGCCATATGCATCTAAGATTTCCCCATCCGGCATGTGATATTCTTTGCCACCTCCTCGCATTGTACATCGTCGATAGCCTCTTCCCTACATGGGTAATTCTATGCGTGATATTATAGGTATACCACCTCTAATCTAAACATAAGCATGCATGTTACATCATATAAGTCATATGAAGTTATATGTCCGAATATCCCATATAACTCTTAACATAGGACCATAACACAACATAACACATAAGTGTTACATCACTTAATTTCTAGTAAAGTTGTATAAACTCACATAATAAACTTACACACTACATATGATATGTAAAAAATATATGACCCGTATAACTTGTTAGTTATGTATGGATACTATGTCAATGATATCCGTATAGCCTTCCCTTTTATTATTCAAAGTTTGTAACGCGACGTGTTCGCGCAGTGAGATAGCTTAACTGTAAAAGTCACAGTTCGAAAAAAAAGAACCCACTAATTTATTTCCAAAACTTATTACTCAGATCCAAAGTAGATGTCAACACATAATCATCAAACTTTGTGTAAATCATAATATCATATGCACTTTTCAAAGTCAAACAAAAGAGAGAGCAATGTGCTAAAGTACAATATCAACAAATTATATACCAACATTAATCTAATCAAGAAGCAGCCTTAAACTTATAAACCTTAGCACACACAATATAAACAAACATGTTCAAGCAACTAAGCCCAGCCAAAAGCCAAAAGCCAAAAGAAGTAATTGTTAGGTTCGGAGTCACACACAAACACGAATACAATAGTAAAACCGAAAGAATAAACGAAAGAGACACAAGGATTTAAGTGGTTCGGTCACGGTGTATGACCTACGTCCACTGTCGATAACTAGGGTTTTCTTATTATTGAGTGATACCAACTTACAAGTACAGGAGAGAATATATAGACTAGACAATTAGGGTTTAACCCTTTAACTAAACTGGGCCTGATTAGAGCTTTTGGGCTTGGCCAAAACTCAAACAGCTTAATCTCCTAATTCTGTCTATTCGTCTAAACCGGACCCGACCCATGATGGATCGGAGACCACAACATAACAATCTCCCACTTGGGCTTCGAGACATCTTCTCTAAACCACCACTTGGATGCGTCAAACATTTCAACCTGCTCCCATTTGGAGACGTAAAATGTCTTCACCTGCATTGCCTTGTACATGTAAAATAAAACCCATCTGGTTTTGCACCTCCTAGTTACCCTTCGCCTTCTCAACATTATTTCTGAAGGCCTGCTGAAGCTCTGCACAGCTTCAGCTTATCCAGCATCACCGGCTTGGTGAACATATCTGCTGGATTCTTAGCACCTGAGATATTTTTCAAACTGAAAACACCATCACTGATCAAATCTCTGACAAAGTGATATCTCCTCCCGATGTGCTTAGTCTTCGAATGATAGACTGGATTCTTCGCAAGTTTCACTGCACTCTCATTGTCACAATATAAGAAGAACTTTGCCTGTTTCTTTCTCAACTCTTCAAGAAAAGTTCTCAACCATACTAATTCTTTACTTGCTTCGGCTGCTGCCATATATTCTGCCTCAGTGGTTGATAAAGCAACACTTTTCTGAAGTCTGGACATCCAACATACTGCTGTTCCCCCAACTGTGAAAACATAACCAGTAGTGCTTTTAAACGTCTTCTTACATCCACCCAGATCAGCATCTGAATAACCCCTGAGAATTGTATCTTTCCCCTTAAAACATAACCCCAAACTGGAAGTACCCTTTAAGTATCTGAGTAACCATTTCACCGCTTCCCAATGTTCCTTTCTCGGATCCGACATAAAACGACTAACTACCCCGACAGCATGAGCAATGTCTGGCCGTGTACAAACCATGGCGTACATGAGACTGCCAACAGCAGATGCATACGGAACTTTAGCCATCTCTGTTCTTTCTTCCTCTGTTCTGGGAGACTGGTCTTTGGTAAGTTTGAAATGACTTCCCAGAGGTGTGTTTCTCGGTTTAGTCTTCTCATCATTCATCCTGAATCTTTCTAACACTTTCCCTATGTATTTCTCTTGGGATAGTGTTATGGAGCCATCTTTCTTTCTGGATATACTCATCCCCAAAATCTGTTTGGCTGGATCTTTCATCTCAAATTCATCAGACAACTGTTTCTTCAACTTGCGAATCTCCTTCATATCAGATCCTGCAATTAACATATCATCTACATAAAGAAGTAGAATGATATATGAGCCTTTAAACTTCTTTAAGTAGCAGCAATGGTCGGCCTCGCATTTCTTGTACCCAGTTCTCACCATAAAATCATCAAACTTTAGGTACCATTGCCTAGGTGCCTGCTTCAGACCATACAAGCTTTTCTTCAATTTGCAGACCCATTTTTTTTTCCCGGCAACCTAAAATCCCTCAGGTTGTGCCATATAGATCTCCTCGTCAAGATCACCATGTAAAAATGCTGTCTTAACATCTAATTGCTCTAGATGTAAATTTTCTGCAGCAACAATACTTAAGATCAATCTGATGGTGGTCATCTTCACAACTGGAGAGAATATTTCATTATAATCAATTCCCTTCTTTTGCTGGAAACCCTTGACCACTAAACGAGCTTTGTATCATTTAGACCCATCATGTTCTTCCTTGACTCTATAGACCCATTTATTCTGTAGAACTCTTTTATCTGGTGGAAACTTGGTTAAAACCCATGTCTGGTTTTTACTCAAAGAGTTCATCTCCTCCTTCATAGCATGCTCCCACTGGAGCGAATCTTTCAACTTAAGTGCTTCATAATAACTCTCTGGCTCACCATTTTCAGTTAAAAGGAGATAATTAACTGAAGGTTTGTAACGTACCGGCTGTTTAGAAACTCTGGTGGACCTCCTAACCCAGTGCTGAGGCGGGTCAGGTTCTTGTGGAGACTGTTCATCCTCAGACTCTGAACTCCCACTGTCAGAGACTCCCTCTGACTCTTCATTTCCACCAATATCATCATCTTCAAATTCAGGAACTGTGGTTTCTTCAGTTTCTGTCTCGGGTTCGGTAGCTGACTCAACTGTCTTTTTCTGAGCATCAATTTCATATTCAACCTGCTCTTTCTGAACCCTTGATTTTGAAGTGTTTCTATCTTTGTATAACTCAGCCTCATTAAAAGTTGCATGCTTGCTTCTGACTACTTTTCTGCTTTCTAAATCCCAAAGCCTGTAGCCCATTTCGTTTGACCCATATCCAATGAAAACATATTTTTTAGCTTTAGCATCAAGCTTGTCATTTTTCACTAGGTCATAAGCGCTACACCCAAAGACTTTCAAATGCTTATAATCTGCAGCTTTACCTTTCCACTCTTCTTCTGGTGTCTTGAAACCCAACGGTACTGACAATCCCTGGTTAATTAAATAAGCTGCAGTGTTAACTGCATCTGCCCAGAACGTCTTTGGAAGCCCGGCATTAAGTCTCATACTTCTTGCCCTTTCATTTAACGTCCTGTTCATTCGTTCTGCCACTCCATTTTGTTGAGGAGTGCCAGGGACTGTAAAGATCATCCGAATACCGTACTCTTCACAATAATCACGGAATTCTTTGCTAACGTATTCACCACCGTTATCCGACTTCAAGCATTTCACCTTCAAATCAGTTTCCAATTCAACAGCAGTTTTCCATTTCTTAAAAGTATCAAAAACATCAGATTTATTTTTAAGAAAGTAAACCCATACCTTGCGTGTCGAATCATCAATGAAGGTGACATAATAGTGCGATCCTCCCAAAGAAGAGACTGAAGTTGGTCCATAGACATCAGAGTGAATAAGCTCCAATTTCTGAGCTTTCGGTTGTTTTCCGGTCTTCACAAAAGATACTTTCTTCTTTTTACCGAAAACACATGGTTCACAAAATTCAGATTCAACCTTCTTCAGTTCTGGAATTTTTCCTCTAGCAACGAGCATTTTCATCCCTTTTTCACTCATGTGGCCGAGTCGTTGGTGCCACAAACTAGACTGAGTCGGTCCACTGGTCACTGCATTTACCCCATCAGCTGGAATTTCAACCATGTATAAAGTGCCCTTCTTTTTACCTCTGGCGATCACAAGATTCCCTTTCACAACTTTCCATTGACCCCCACCAAACATAACATCATATCCTTGGTCATCTAACTGCCCAACAGAAATTAGCTTTCTTCTAAGGCTAGGAACGACCCAAACATCCTTTAGAGTCCATGAGGTGCCCAATGAAGTTTTTAGTTCAATATCCCCCATCCCCGTGATATCAACAGCATGATTATTAGCCAAACGAACTTTACCAAAATTACCTGTTCGGAGATTCTTCATCTTCTTCGTGCTATAAGTGGCATGAAAAGATGCACCAGAATCCATAATCCATGAATCTGTTGATTCTTCAACACAGCAGATAAGAGTCTCTTCTGAACCTTCTGAATCATCTGAACCGGTGGCCAGATTAACTTCCTTCTTAGATTCTTTCTTTTCTTTTGAAATTGAGGGGTTAGGGCATTGGTTTCTGAAATGCCCCATTTCTTTGCAATTCCAACACTCAATGTCTTTTCTGGGCTTTGACTGACTTCTTCTTCTAGACTTTGACCTACCCCTGCCATTACCTTTCTCTCTTCTCCTACCTCTCCCTTCGGTGCTCAATATAGAACTAGATGTCTCACCAGAATTCCTTCTTCTTATGTCCTCCCCTAAAATCAAATCCCGGACTCCTTCAAAAGTAAGCTTAGTATTCCCAGAAGAACTACTAACTGCAGTAACAGTCCCTGACCAACTTTCGGGTAACGAGGATAACAAGAGTAACGCTTGAACTTCATCATCAAACTTGATATCAACAGAAGACAAACGAGAAATAATAGTGTTGAAGTCATTAACATGAGAGGTAACAGATGCCCCTTCCTTCATTCTGGTGTTAACTAGCTGTCTAATCAGAAATACCTTGTTTGATGCAGAAGGCTTTTCATACATATTTGACAAGGCTTTCATAAGACCATACGTGGTAGTTTCATTTACAATATTGAATGCCACATTCTTAGCTAGTGAGAGTCTAATAACAGCTATGGCTTTTCTGTCAAGTACCTTCCACTCATCATCTTTCATACTTTCCGGTTTCCTCTCTTCTAGTGCTTCCATTAAGTCTTTCTGACATAGCAAATCCTCAATTTGCATTTTCCACCATCCAAAATCCTGACCATCAAACTTCTCAATCTTGATCTTTCCGTCCTCAGCCATTATCCAAACTGAGTTTTGATTACAGCAAACAACCAAACTACCCAAGGAATAAAAGGACTGGAAACTGATCAGAAAAAACGAACCAGCAGCTGCGGAACCCTAATCAGCGGCGGCGGAACTGTAGCAGCGGCGGCGGTACTGTAGCGGCGGCGCGGTACTGTAGCGGCGGCGGCGGTACTGTAGCGGCGGCAGCGGTACTGTAGCAGCGGCGGTGGAACTGTAGCAGCGGAGCAGCGGCGGCGGAACTGTGTGTATAATCGAGAACCAGGCTCTGATACCAATTGTTAGGTTCGGAGTCACACACAAACACGAATACAATAGTAAAACCGAAAGAATAAACGAAAGAGACACAAGGATTTAAGTGGTTCGGTCACGGTGTATGACCTACGTCCACTGTCGATAACTAGGGTTTTCTTATTATTGAGTGATACCAACTTACAAGTACAGGAGAGAATATATAGACTAGACAATTAGGGTTTAACCCTTTAACTAAACTGGGCCTGATTAGAGCTTTTGGGCTTGGCCAAAACTCAAACAGCTTAATCTCCTAATTCTGTCTATTCGTCTAAACCGGACCCGACCCATGATGGATCGGAGACCACAACATAACAGTAATCAAGATGACCCTCATTCAAATTATCCGGTATCCACCCGGGCTTCCCACCCCGCGCACTAAAATAAGTAACCACCGTCAAAATAAACGAGCTCAAATAATTCCCCAACGCAGTAGTCAGCAACGAAAGCGCACTGCACAAGCTACGCATAGCGTCAGGCGACTGGTCATAAAAAAACTCGACCTGCCCAATAAAGAAAAACACCTCAGCAGCGCCTAAAAAGAAATACTAAGGCGCTTGCCAGAACACGCTCATCGGTACTGCAACGTTTTGGTTAACCAAATTAGAAGAATTTGCAACGTCGAGCCGCTTTATTTCTACCAAAGCTGCAGCTGCCATGCAAAATATTGATAGAAACAAACCTATACCCATTCGTTGCAGCTCTGAAAAACCGCGCCCATTGCCAGTGAACTTTCTAGCGAATGGAACAATCAGCCTGTCGTAAACTGGGACCCAGAATATGACACTGAAGACATCAAAAGCTGAAAGTGTGGCTGCGGGTAGTGTGAATGACCCGATTGTCGTGTCCATTGCCATACCTTGTTCTACGAATAATGTTGACATTTGTGCATACACTGCAGAAAACACGATCCCCGTTGCCCAAATTGGGAACATTCGGATTAAGATTTTGAGTTCTTCGACTTGTGTTACGGTGCATAGTTTCCATGAGTCTGAGTAGCTTCCAGTTTCGTGCTCGGTAGATGTCACTACCGCAGCTTTATCGAGATACCTGCAAAGAAAAGTTAAAAAAATTAGTGACGCAAAGCGGAAGCAAGAAAATAAAGAATACGGAGAAATAATTCTCAATGAAATAAATGGTTAAAAATACTTAACTCAAAACTAAAACTAAGAAAGTAAATTATGCTAATCAGTGAAAAAACGCGTAAAATAAAGAAAAAGGTTTGAATATTGCGAAAATTGGGGAAAAAGTCTTTATTGGCGAAATTAGAGGCCTGAATGATGGAATTTGGGCCTGAAAACTGGGTCATCATGGTCCGGCTCGTCGAGACTTTGTCCGCTGACTGTAATAGAGGTGAACAAGTGGAGTCGCTCGCGAGTTACTTGAGATCAGATCGATAGAAAGCTCGAAAAGAGAAGAGCCTTATCGAACCCGAGCTGAGCCTGAGCCTCAGATAAAGCTCGATTAGTTACCTAGCCCGAGCTCGAACATGTATTTTTTTTATATGAACTCTTTTGGACTTCTATGTATTAAATTTACTCTGCACAACCGAGCTCGAGCTGAGCTTAGGTTGGTATTAAGGTTTTTCTCAAAATATATAAAATAATTGAAAATGTATACAAATTAATTAATAAATAACAAACAAGCTGAGCCCGAGCTGAGCTTGGGTCCGACAGCCGGGCCACATGGTCCGGCTTGTTGAGACCTTTCTATTGACTGGTAATTGGGCCCGTAATTCACTTTTGGCCCATGCTCTTCCTTTTTAAAGTTATGTTTTTTTAAAGTCCAGGTAAGAGTCTGCTAACTTGTAAATCAATATTGAAAAAACTTAATATACAATCGATAAGTAAATAACTAGAGTTGAGAAAATTACTTGAGCTCGTCAGTATGGAGAATTTTCCGACTACCGCCAATGGCCGACACTTTGTCGGTGGTTTCAAACAAGAGCGAGCTATCATCCGGGACCGAAATATTTCTCTTATGAAATGATGCAACTAAAACCTGGCACATTCGGGTAATCGGGCTACCCCCGGGTTTCTGAAACCTATAAAGAGGCGTTCCTATAAAGAAACTAACGATAGCAACGCCCATAAAGAATGCTGGAATCGCGAACCCCAATCCCCATCCTTTGTTTTCTTGAATCCAAACAATGAAAGTACCCGACACCAACGCCCCGATATTTATTGAAAAATAAAACCAGTTGAAAAAAGACCCTTTTTTCACACGCTCGTTTGCATCCGTGTCATCAAACTGATCTGCACCGAACGATGAAACACACGGTTTGATCCCACCGGTTCCCAGTGCAATCAAGTAAAGCCCGGTAAACAAAAATGCATACTGTAAAGGCGTAGCCTCAGGACAAACTGTGTCTATGCATTCGACCGGTTTTAAAAACGGGACAGTGTCAATGTGCCCATTCCCTGTGAACAATAAGATTAATAATTATTTCAAAATAATAAAAAGAATTTTATTATTATGGTATATTGGTTTTTATTAATCCTAATTATCATATTTTGGTCGTTGCCGGTCCCAACTAACGAATTAGTTGCTGACGGTCCCATCTTTTAACGTATTTGTTACCAGCGGTCAGCGACTAACAGAATCCTAACGCCGTTACTTGCAAGTTGCCCAGAAAAACGTTTTTGGCGGGAAAACATTTTTTTCCGAAAAACTCAACTTGAACACCGTCCCCACCACCAACCAACCACGACCCGTGGTTGGTTGGTGGTGAGTCAGTTGGCGGTGGGGCGGTGTTCAGGTTGAGTTTTTCGACAAAAGTGTGACTTTTCTAGCCAAAATCGTTTTTCCAGCAACCTGCAAGTAATAGCGTTAGGATTCTGTTAGTCGCAGACTGTTGGGAACAAATACGTTAAAAGATGAGACAGTCAGCAGCCAATTCGTTAGTCGGGACCAGCAGCGACCAAAAGATGATAGTTGGGATAAATAAAAACCAATACCAAAGTTTAAAGATATGATCATTAAATCATTACAATGAAATATATAACAGAGAAGACAGCAATAGTCCAACATCTTCCCCAATAAGCATCCTCTAACACAGCACCAATAAGCGGAGTGAGGTAACAAGTTCCTTGCCACGTCGTAACAGTGGCGGCAGCCGCAGCGTTTCCTTGATGCAACTTTTTGGTGAGGTAACTGACTAGATTAGTAGCTATGCCATAATAAGCGAGACGCTCACAACACTCGTTACCTGTTTTTACCTCAAAACCGTTACAAAACCAACACTGGAAAATATATATATGTTGTGAAAGTAATAGTTGTGAAGAGTACCGAGAATAAACGGGCAGGCTTTCCAAGTCCCGGTATCGCTTTTTAAAACGGGTTGTCCCTTAATGTCGACTGACCCGTCTCCGGTATACAGGCTGCTCTCATTCTACACAAAACACAAAGATGTTAAACTAAACTTAGTATTATATTAATATGCGTGACATTAATATATGCAAATAACGTGTCGTATGTTTGTACGGGTCAAACAAATAAGGATCGGGTTAATTATTAGAAGAACATAAGTGATCACATTCACTGTGATTTATATATATGTTGTGTTTGTTATTATATCAAATGCATTTGTTAAAAAAAATGTGAATGCTACTAATCCTTTGATATCAATAGTCCAGTGAATATAACTATATATAAATTAGTGGATATTAATCAGGTAATTAACAGAGTGGTTATAACTTATAAACTTGAGAAGGATTCATGTATCAGTAAACTTTTGCTGCAAATAATGGCATCATAACACTGTGAAGTAAAGCATAATAAAAGGAAAAATGACCAAAAAGTCCATTTGATTTGACCGGTCAATGTCGACAATATGTCCATTTGACCAACCAATTTCCAAATTGTCCACCCTAAAACTTGTCGACTTGATCACTTTTTAATCATTACTCGCCGCCAGTTTTGACTAATATTAACACTCGTCGAACCGATAACTTTTTAATCATTACTTGACAGGATATTTAACCAACCAGATTCTGCCACTTGTTCAAATAATATCGTCGGAAGCCATATAAATTTCGTCCGAAGCCAGAATAGACAACACCAAAATAAACCTCGTTTGACGCCTAAATAATCCGGTTGGCTACAACGATTTTTCTATAAAAAAAAGCGACTGGTTTGGTTGGTTAAAAAAACTAGCGACTAGTTTGGTTGGTGACAAAACTAGCGAATAATCTAGTTGGTTAAAAATCCCAACTAATAATTATTAAAAAGTGATCATGTCAACGACTTTTAAGGTGGAAATTTTGGTATTGGTTGGTCAAATGGGCATTTTGTCGACATTGACGCGTCAAATCAAATGGACCTTTTGGTCATTATCCCATAATAAAAACTAGGGGTGTGCATTAACCCAAAAAAACTTACCCGAAACCAAAAAAAAAAACTGAAAAACGCGACCGAAACAAAAACCGACGGTTTGGTTTTATGTTTTTGAAAAAACTGGACTTCCTGTTCAAGTTCGGTTTTGGTTTCACATGTAATAAAAACTGAAAAAACCAAACCGAACCGAATTTATAGATTTTGAATTTTTATTTTAAGTTGTTTTCACTAACTTAATAAACGTGTAACTCAAATACTTTCACCAAATGTATACTAATCAATTTGTTATTAGCTAACAAAATAATCCAGGTATATTGTGCGACAAAAGCTTCCCAACTAAACTAAAGGGAAAATTTTATAGGATTGCAGTTAGACATGCAATGCTATACGGAGCAGATTGCTGGGCCATCAAGAAGGCACAAGTGCGAAAGATGGAGGTAGCAGAAATGAGAATGCTACGTTGGATGTGTGGGCACACAAGGTTAGACCGAATAACAAACGTTGTGTTTCGGGAGAGATTAGGGGTAGCGAACATAGCAGACAAGATAAGAGAGTGGAGATTGAGATGGTTTGGACATGTGAAGAGAAGACAGATGACGAATCCTGTTAGATCCGTAGAAAGCATTATTATAGAGGGGAGGAGGGGTAGAGGACGACCTAAATTGACTTGGGACGAGATGATTAGGCATGATTTGATAGACCTAAACCTCTCCGAGGACATGGTTGAGGATAGGAATTCTTGGAGAAGTAGAATTAAAGTTAAGGTTTTTAGGGAGAAAGGAATACATTAGGGCTTCAATTTTCCTTATTTTGGTCACACACCAGAATGATATTCTCTTTACATATACATATATATAGTATTATTATTATTACTATTATTAGTATTATTAGTATTATAATTATTATTAGTATTATCACTATTTTATATTACTGACTTTGATTTCCTTTTGTATTCCATTATACATTGTATAATGTACTTTAGAGCCGAAGGTCTCTTTGAAAGCCACCTCTTTATCCCTTTGGATAGAGGTACTGGGCCAAAAATTTTCAACCTTAAATGACAAAACCTAAAAAATCCAAATCCAAGCCGAATCCAAAAAACCCAAAACCCAAAAAAACTGAAACCGAACGGTTTTCAAAAATTCAAAACCGAACCAAGCACACCCGGAATAAAAATTAGTGCTGGATCACAAATCAACAAACAAAAATTGCAAAATCATATATGTAGATTACTTCAAAATTAATTTAACAATAAGTTTTGATTTGAAACTGAAAACTAATTAATAATTAATAATAATAATAATGACCTCAATGAGTGCATCTTCTAAGAGCAATGCTTGTTCTTGTTCGTGAGTTCCCATGATGAGATCAAACCTCTGTGTGTGTGTGTTGGTGGTTTGGTTTTTAAGGAGACGTGTGTTTAAGGTTGAAGCACTTGTTTTGTTTGTGATAGAGTATCATATAAGATTCCCGCAAATACAGCAAGACAGGTAGATATTATTTTTATATAGGAACAAACAAGACGTGTCAAATCAAATCAACAACTTGTATTTAATTTGGGTATAGACTGATTGAACATGGTCGACATCCTGTATAATAATATTATACAGCTTACGTATGATAAGTACGCGAGGCGCTCAAAGAAAAAAAACAAGGCAAAATACTAAAACGCTCAGCCGGAAATCTAAAACGCTCAAAAACGGGTTTCGTGAAAAAAAGGTAAAGATCGATTAACTATCCAAAGCTGTTTTTTTCGTTGAATCGATGATTAATTGGGCATGTATTGATGATTCCGATATGTTGGGATGTGATTTCATGGATCGATTTGTGAAAAAAAAGGATTCGCTTACGTATTGTACGTTAAGGTATTATTGTCTTGGATCTTTTGCCTAATTGAATGACACTTATTTTGGTTATATCTTAAAGACAGATTGCAGATTTTGTTCTTTAAATAGGTGTAATTAATGGATTTTGTTCTTTAAAAAGTTTATTTTGTTCTTTTTTGTGAGGGCATTAAGTCTTTTTACGCATAGTGTTTAAGTATTTATAATTAAAAAATAAATTAAATATATTATTAGGAAAAAAAACTAAATAAATTATTTTAAACAAAAATCCCGTTAAGTTTTGGCATGCTTGGATTTAAGTGAGCTTTTGAATGACAGTTAGTGTAAAGGACAAAAACGAATGTATTTTGTCATATAAAGGACATCGTCCACAAATAAACTTTTTAAATGACCTGATCGATAAATCGCATATATTTAAAGAACAAAATTTATAATTTTGTCTTATCTTAAAAACAGAAGATTTCTAAAATAATCCCAAAGATTCCAAATATGTCCCATCAAAATTGTTTTTCCAGATTTGTCACTATTCTAACGTGTCATCGACGATGTGTTATGTAGTCCTATCGACGAGTTAGCTAATACATTGTCAACGATTTGTTAATCAAAATACATGGTCAAAGATGTGTTAAGCATTACTTAACGCATTGTAAAGCATAAATTAATGCTTAACGCATCATCAATCATAAGTTAACACTTAACACATCGTCGACCATGCGTATTGCATCCCACGCGACGTTATCTGATTGGTTTACTAACACATCGACGGTATTCCCTAACACATTATTCAACGATGAGATACGTAAGAGACAAAACTTAAAGCTTTAATTATGAAAAACAAACTTAGAATCGTTTTCTATAAATGAACTATGTTAGAATTTTTCTCTAAATAACTTTACTAAATTTAGATTAATAAAAAGTTTATGTGAATATATGAAAGTCAACAAAAAGAACATACTTGTTATGGTGTATTTATGTACTTATATTATCAACATGATATGATCTAGAATTCTAGATAGCGTGTTTATGGATAAGCAACAAGCCGTCCTGTTTTATGGGTTAATCATTATTAAAGATTTAAAGGTAAGGATGAAAGTCTAAAAGAGTTATTAATAAACTAATCAACATTTATTTGGCAAAGTTTGTTATTTAATTTTATTATCTTCTTATCATAATTCAACATTGTTTGATTTGTTTTTGATAATTGAAATTAAGTTGTTTTCTCGTTCTTTTACTTCATGTTATTGGGAGATTTGGTTCATCTCGAATAGAGCCATGAACATCGTCAAACTCAACCCTATTATTTTCTTAAAGTTTTATGATCCAAACTTGTTTCAACCAGTTACTACACAGCCTGACCATAAAAGTTACCACATGTAGGTGATTTTTTTAGTTTTAATAACGCAAATAAATTAGAAAATAATGCATGAGAATGGTGATGACAATGGGTCAAGTTTGGTTTAGGTAATCGCATAATGGATACAATTAATACTCGATTACCCCCCCCCCTGCTTTGTGTTTCATATATTTCCATCGAGTTTTGGATTTGATTGTCGTCCCTAGATGAGAACATTGTTCTATAGGCTTTCCTCCATATCTTTGCCTCTCATAACGAAAGAAACTAAAATAAAAAAAATTATGAAATTTGCTCTCTTTTTGTCTATATTTCCTTGCCTTTATTTTTTTTGATTAATTTCAAATATACCCTTACAAACATCAGAAATATCATATTTACCCAATCAAAACTTAAAATATCATATACGCCCTTATAAACTAACTAAAATATCATATATGCCCTTACAAAATTTATAAAAGTATCATATATACCCCCATACATTAATAATAATTTAATAAATGACCACTTTATCGTTATTCTTCTTAAATTTTAACTTTCATATATGACAATTTTTTTCTTTATTCTCTTTTCCTTCAAGTTAACACACAATGTCTATTAAAACATGTGATATTGAAGAGTCAAAATCACATGTTTGAATAACGACTACGAGGAACAAAAACAAGTTCATTATAAAATCAGAGAATAAAGAATATAGAGAGTTTACAAAACATTTTATTTTTTATTCAAATCAAAAGATCTAAATATGCGATAATAGTTCAATTAAACAAATATTTATTTTCTTCTAAGCAAACACATCACCTAATATAATATACTTTGATGATTTTTTTTTCTATATATTAAAATTTTGGTTCATATCTTAACGGCTTAACCAATATTAGGTTGAATTTTCGTATTTAAGACTAAACTGAAACACGCAATAATCTATCAAAATTTCAAAAAAAAGCATAATTTTGAAGGGTCATAAGTCATAACACCCATAGAAGAAGTATGAAAAGAATAAAGACAAAAAGACAGTAGATAACTATACATGTATTTGAAACTTTCACGTCTCAGGATTCTTGGTGGGCTCCCCAAAAGCCCAAATATATCTTTTTTAATATTTTACTTTTGACTACAAGCATCCTCAAATTTAAAAGGAAAAAAAATTCAGAATATAGTACTTAACTTTAATTCAAGTACGTTTGACAAGTTTACATTTTTTTCTTTTTTCTTTGAAAAAACTTTCATTAATTAAAATAGTAACATAGCAAGATGCTAGAGGCAAATCAAACACAAACAAACATTAAAAGTACATATTTTTTATTCAAAAGAAACCCAAAGATTTGATGTATTTTAATATTTGCGGCCTGATTATCTTTCTGCATTAAAAATCGCCTCATTTCGAGCCTTCCACGCGCACCAATAGGCCGTCGTTATGATACCATGTAGAGCATTCTTCTTCTTTAACCATAGTGAGGCTATTTTATCTAGACCGTAAACGTATAAATGGGAGGAATCTTGCACCGTTAACTTACAATTCTCCACACTTGATTAACAAATTGACTGGAAGTAAATATATGCTCTATAGTTTCTGGTGACTCCTCACAAAGACAACAAATCTGTTGACTCGATTAGGGCATCTTGATGTTGCAATCCAAGCGGGCTGCCATCCAATTCATCCCCGGTTGCTTTCCACATGAACACATTAACTTTTTTTAGTATCTAGTCATTCCATACCATTACAAATGGGGATGTTGTACTTATACCGTAGCATTATACATGGCTCTTTTCATCGATGTTACCGTGATTTTTCCTGACTTATCCTCGATCCAACTCCAGTTGTCTTTTCTATCCGATGTTCACGTTTAAAAGTAAGTTTTGAGAGATTCATCAATTCACTCGATTCTATTACATTCAAGGGTCTTTATCTCCACTTCCAGGTCCATGATTGAGAACGACTATTAAAACGATCATGACACAAGACAATACTTTTAGCAAACGATGGTAAATAAATCAGGGAACGTATCTTTAAGCGGTTTTGGTCCAAGCCAAACATCAATCCAAAACCTTATGTTATTACCTTTACCCACTTTACCCTCCATCATATTTCCAATGTTAATATTAGACCAAACGTAGTGGGTGCTAGGGGTGTTCACGGTTTGGTTTGAAACCGTGAAACCGCCCAAACAGGTCACTGGTTTGACGGTTCGGTTCGTTTCGAATCTCAACGGTTCGGTTTTGGTTTATGATAACCAAAAACCGTTACTAACGGTTTTGCTACGGTTTGACCTAAAAACCGTCAAAACCGGACCGTGAACACCCCTAGTGGGCGCTATATCCCCCCCCCCCCGAAAAAAAAGTCTCATAGCGCTTGGGCACACCACCCCAGGGCGCTTTGGGGTAAATGTTGGTTTTGGGCGTTTCCTACAAAGTGTCTCACCTATTGTTCATCCAACCTATCAGGTTTTTTTTTCTTCACAAACACCAACCAATCAATTTCTTTATTTTTATGAAATATAGGAAAAAAAATATTAATTGGGTAATGATTGAAGAGGCTTTATCCACTACACCTTTTTATTGTAAAAAAACCTCTATAGTGATGTAAAACGCGACTATATATCGACTCAATTCGCTCCACATAATCTTAGCATTTTGATGACGTAAACTGCTATTAAAATCCAATTTCCGAATAAAAGTCTATTATTTGAAAAATTCCTACACTTCAAAAGAGTAAAAGGTCCAAGAAGTACAACAAATATCGTTTTATTATTTGAAAATGACAGATTACGGAAAATGTGAGTATTTGATATTCATTGCAATTTTTGTTCATCAAGGTTTTAAAAGGGAATGATCAAATTCAAATTATCCCATCGTCTTTGCCTTCTATTTTATTCTTTTCTTTATTATGTTTACTCTCACTAAATTAGACGTTAACTAAATTCAATTAAACGAGTGTAATATATTCAAATTGAATTCGAAAAATTCAAATAAAAAAAAACTTCGATTTTCAATTTTTCATATATGAATTTTGTTTTCTAATTTTTTAGTTGGTTATATATTTAATGAATTCAAGACATAAATTTTGAATGGAGTTTCAAAATTCGACTTTCCCCCAACCCAAATTCAAAACATATACAAACGTTCATACATAATGTTTTACACGTATGCTTTTCTTATCTAATTGGGTTTGCTTAAAGCAGTCTGACTGAGTTTGAACCGAATTTAAACTTTAAAATTTGAATATGTTATTTTATGTCTAGATTGAACCGGGTTTCAATTCTAATTCAATTTCCAAATACCAATTCAAGAAAATTGATTCAATTAACACGAATGTTTCATGAGTGCTGATGTGACAAGTGACCCAAAACAGTCGAGAGTGAGGTATGATACATAACCTTATAATGAAGCGTGAATGAAATGGTCCAACCCTAGCTATTGTGCCCAATTGCCCATTAGAAATTTGAAGGACATAAGTTGTGACTTGTGAGTAGGATGGTCCACGATCATGAATTCATGACTCACCCAAAAGAAGTTTTCAAACGTACATAGGTACATATGCATATTATTATATCCATTTCACATAATCCTATTTTAGCCCACACTGGGCCATATTGTGAACCATAGTTTAGTTTACAATACATTTAGTTCACTAACAACTAACAAGTAACAACAATTTTTGTTAACATGATATGACCGACAGCGACCAAAAGATGATAGTTATAATTAATAAAAACCAACATACCTTATAATTATAATGCATTAATACATGAACTCTTTGACTGTAGTGAGTTAGTGCTATGGAATTAATATATGTGACATCTAGATGATTAGTAGAGTGGTTCAAGGATAAAATAACAAAAGAATAGTATGTTAGTAAGACGATTGTGATAACTATAAGGCGGTGAAAAATACGTGAAGTTATTGCAAAAACAACAATAATAATATTTTATGAACGACCAAAAATTTAAGCAAGTAACGTGCATATGTGAACCGTTAAAAAGCTAAACATGCAAATGTAGATATGTATTTTTTTCAAGCAAGACCTCAATACAAATACAAATACAAATACAAAGTTTAAACGCGTTATATACACTTTCGAAGATGTTATAAGTGCTTGTTGATCTGGTATTTTCTCAAATTCAAACACAACAAATGATTAAATAGAAAGATATAAAGATATAGATGGCTATATCACCTGATTAGTTAACACTAACCTGATGGAACCCGAAAAAAGATGAAGCGATGACGTGTTTTAGTTCTCTCCTCGCTACATAATCCTTTAAATGGGCCATGTTAGCGAATTTATCGGTCAAATCATTCATCCGTTGCTCTCCACAGACACCATATTGTAATGAAACATATCGCAAGAAATGGTTTTGCTTTTCGCTTCTAAAATCTCGTATACATGCAAGTAAAGGTGTAAAAAACTGGTTAACCGAAAACCAAACCGGACCGGTTCACATCTAAAACCAGTTTTAGTCAAACCTGCTCCCAAACCGAACCGAACAGCCGGTTCGTATAGCGGTTCGGCCTTTTCAATGTCAAACCAGCTTTAAAACTATTTTTTTTTCCTAAAACCAGTTCTAAACAAAACCGAACTTGGTTGGATCCGTTCGACTTGTTCTATACTGAAACCGGTTTAAACCAACCCCATGCAAAACTCAACCCGAAACCGGTTTTGCATACCTCTTGTCGCAAGGGGATACGAGTCGAAACCCTTAATTTGTGTATCATTAAGCAAACCGAACTTTTGATTGAAATGTGTTAAGAGATTCTGATGTGCATCTACTACATCTGGTGTTTCTGTTCATCTTTAATAGCTTATAATTTGTACACACAAATTCATATTTTAAATATTTCATAAGTTATATTTTGGTTTATAAAAATGTGAATAAAACATTGTTCAACGGAAGCAAGCAATAATCCAACAACAATATATAAGCACACGATATAATATAACAGAACAGCAAACTGTCTCACACATTAAAGCATAAACACACTGTCTCACACATAAAAACATAAACTACCCTTCAACCGTCACACGGAGATCAAAGGTAAAACACAAAACAACCCAACCAAACCGACACAACGACTACAGATAACGAGATCTGTAGGTTTATTCAACACACATAGTACTAAAACAGACACTGAAAAAGAACGAAATGCATTTAGATTCACGCACAAACCCCTTAGCTAATCCAGTTTAGAAAGGACGTTTAATATGCGTATAAGGCACTTCAACCCCATCTCACAGTTATCGCTTTATATGAAGAACATGGAGTCCTTGAGGTTTTGGTCAAGGTTGTAGACATACTGACCAAACAAACCAGAACCCGAAACCGAACCTGAACCCGAAACCGAACGAGAACTTGATGAACCCGAACCATAAGTTTCCATCATCTCCACCTCCTGAAACATCCGACCCCTATATGCCACAAGATCCGCATAGTACACAGGTGGGACCAACGACACCGGTTTGGTGCACCGTGCGAAAGTGTAGCACAAGTCGTATATCATCTTTTGCATCTCATCAGATGAAAACTTGTTCTCGTCCCAAATAACCGAGTAATGCGTAGGCTTACTCGTTCCCATACCCCCAAAATGACTGCAAAGGTAGAAATCGAAATTCGTCGGATGGACGATGTTCGTGTCCACAACGGTTCCCGGTGGCACGTTCCCGACTTCGTTCTTGTTATCTAGAAATAACCGAGTCGTGTGACGTTTTTGCGCCACGACAAACGTCACAAACGGGCGGTACTGTTCGGTGTAAATGGCTTGCTTCATATCCACCATTTCTTTATTCAACACCATCTCAAACTGGTCATCACTCACACCGTCACGAAACACGATAATATTATTCGGTTTGACTTTGTTGACTTCAACATACTTCTTGATAAGATCCAAACACAAGCTCCCAAAGTTAACAATCTCCTCTTTGCGGTGGGCTTGTTTGGTCACACGAGCCGCGTACCGAGTCGCCGCGGGCCAGTTGACTGAACCGACAACGGCTGCAATCGATGGAGACGATTTATTCATTGCAGCAGGGTGGTTAACGTCAGCTCCGATGAACATGAAATGATCATTTGCGTTAAAATGGGGAAACCGTTCAACGAGTTCCACATTGCTACCGTCTAGCTTCGCATTAATCTTCAGGCCTAAATTGGCAAGAAACTGGTCATTATTTGACTTGTTGGCATTTTGAGATAAACAGCATTGTGTCATCACCCCGATTTCGAGCTCCGACACATGTTTAATAATCTTGTACCCATCGTGTCTCTCGGGCATCACACAGATAATCATTTGCAGTCGTCCCTTGTCTTCTTTTCTACATTCTTCCACAAACCAATTCAGAAGGCGACTAACTGCATTAACATTAGATAAATCCCGCATGTTGGTTTCATGCACATAAAGAGGTTCTTCCATAATTACCCCTAGATTTGTGCAACGGTTCTTTAATTTAGGAATGAAGTCGTCGAGGTTTATCCAATCCCGATGCCCTCTAGTAAAATCAATCAAACCCCACCTCTGCAGTGGTTTTGCGGTTACGAACTTTCCACGAAGAAGATTGTATTGACATTTTTGTCTGTCAAGTGTAACAAAGTTGGTTTTGCCATTTGAACTGCCAAGTTTCAGTTTAGGCGGTTCCAGCACACGCCCATCAACCGGTGTCATCTCCATACTAACACTGATCCCGAAGTTTTGAATCACCTCCGCACTGCAAATGTCAAACAACAATATTAGAATTTCGCTTTATCTTTAAGAAGAAACAAGTTTGAAAGACAGCACAAAAATCAATAAGCATGTGCTTGTAAAGTATAAAAACCTCCTAAATTACTTCATTCGTCTTATTAAATGTCTTATTAACTAAATATAACAAAACTAATATTTGTGATAAGAAACTGTTGAAAGCGTTCTGGGTGAAAGAAATCTGGCCCATTCGACCAATGTCCAAGATGGTCCAAGATTTACCCGTTTTGACTTGTTGGTAGAGGACCAACGACCCGACCCATAATTACTTATGAACAGGCTGATTAGAGTGGTTGATTATAGTGAAATATATTTTAACAAAACATTCCAGGGTGACTCAACTGATCAAAACGGGTAATTTTTTAACAGGATAGAACGAACCAGGTTATGTTCACCTGGAATGGTTTTCTTCAGAATATTATCATTTTAAAAAAATTTAGTATTAGACCTTCATGGCTATATAGCTACTCAAATTTTTTTTAAATATATAAAATAAAAAAATTTAAATTAGTAAAACACAATTCAGTATTTAGTAGACACTACTTCAATTAATAAAAATTAAATTATTTTAACTGATGCACTATCAAAGCAACACATCAAAACCAGTTTATAAGTTATGTTGACCTGGAATGGTTTTCTACAGACACTATCATTTAAACAAATTTAGTATTAGATCTTCATGGCTATGTTTTTTTTTATTTTTTATGTTAGATTTCTTACATGCTGCCAATTCAAAAATGAAAAGCCAAAACACCATCATGAGTTAAAAGCAACATGTGGAAACCTAGCATAAAGAAAATAAAATAGTAGCAACATGCCACACTATATTTTCGCTAAAATGTATATATTTAAAAAGAAATTAAAATAAAAAGTTGAGAAAATAAATACAACATACCCATGTCTGCCCGGTGCATACTCATCATGAACCATGTTGAGTATCTGCCTCCTCCTATTTTCAGGTGCAAGAAGAGACAACTCTTTAAGCTTCCTTGCAGCCTCCTTACCCAGATTCTCCTTCGGAAACCTTCTATCTTCCGCCAAGAAACAGAATTCCATGGGAACAAAGTTTGGTTTTTTCTCGTTTCCCACTTTCAAACACGGGATACGCTTATGCACTATTTCCTTACCCCACTTTTCCTTAAAATAGTCAGTCAACATAACCATATGGGGTTTCTTCTCACCTTCAATATCTTCCATCTCGAAAGATATGTCCTTTGTAAGCTTATCAGTCAAACCAATCACCGTGTACTTCTGCTTTGTACGGCGATGAGTCACGCTCACTTTCAGCCCTTTCAAAGCGGCCATAACCTTGTTTTTATACCTATTGATGTCGTCAACGGACTGAACCTCACGAATGTGTTCTATAAGGAAGTCAAGAACATCAATTCGCTTGCGAAAAGGCATCACAGAATAATCTGTACACATTATTAGCCCGTTCGAAGTGAACTTCAGGCTCTGCTGGGATCCTCTGTATGCAGCCACACCACAATGAAGATCATCTTCTTTTCTATGCTCGCGTGGATACATCCCTCGACCCACTGACACCTTTTCCCTATAAAGATTCGCCTTTGTTGCAACTTCCAGTGCCTGTAAAACATCACGGGGAACCTGCGATGCGTTTGCTCTCACAAAATCATCAAGCTTTGAAAGGTTTAGCTCGTTTCCAAACTTGATGGTGCACGAGTAAGACCGGCCAAAAAACTCAACTTTGTAAGTGCCCGCTTGCAACACAATTGCACTGAATATGTTCTTTTCACCATCATAACCGAGCTGTTTTAATGGAAACTTATCAGGATAATCCAAACAAAGTTTCTCTTGAATCTGTCGCAAGGACGATTTTGGAATTGCTTTTTTCAATTGTCGAGTGGAAGATGATGCTTCTTGATCAGACTCTTGCTTAACGTCCACGTCGTAGCGGAGGATTGAACTCGATGGATTAAACTTCACAGGAAAATGGTTCACAAGAAGCTTCACTGGTCTCATTGCAAGTGTACCACGGTCAGGACGCTTAATTGGTACTAAACCACCTTTTGAGTGGTCCGTAACACTAAGAGATGGCATCCGATTTGAAATTTCTTGAACTTGAAGATCTGAAAACAAAAAACAACACAATTAATTACTAAAATGAGTGGAAACAATAAATTCCTAAACTGGTTCAAAACTAGAGCAATAAAATTACTTAAACGAATAAAAACAGTAAATCCTAAATTAATTCAAAATAAATTTAGGGCTATATCAAACGTGTAGATACTGTAAATCTCAAAATTGATTCAAAAACAGGGCTTTATGACTACTCAAATCAAGTGAAAACTGTGAATTAGGGGTGTGTAAGATACCAAAAAAACCGATCTGAAACGAAAAAATTCCCCGAAAAAATCTAAACCAAATTTAAAAAAAAAAACCAAATTTCTACATTTTTATTTCTATGTTAAGTAATTTATAAGAATTTAATAAATATCTAACTAAAATATTTTTAGCCATTAGATAACAACAAACAGAATTATATATACCTAAATTCATCATTTTCAGCCTAATTTTGTTTTTGGCCTAAATTTTCCAAGATCATATGACAAAAACCGACAAAACCAAGGTTACAAAATCCAAAAACTGAGGTTTTTGGTTTGGTTTATAACTTAAATAATTTTAGCCACTGATTAATAACAAACAACATTATTTATACCTAAATTATACCTAAATTCATTATTTTCAGCCTAATTTTGTTTTCGAGCTAAATTTTTCAAGATCAAATGACAAAAACCGACAAAACCGAGGTTTCAAAATCCAAAAACTGAGGTTTTCGGTTTGATTTTAGCCCAAAACCGCACCGCGCACACCCCTACTGTAAAATCCCTAAATTTATTCAAAATTAAACCAACATGATTACTCAAAACTAGCACAAAAAAAAACTATAAACCCCCAAATTAATAGCAATTATTAAGACCACCCGTAGTGGCAACGTTGCTACCAACGTTGAGGACGAAAACGCGGGGGTACACCGCCCCCCCCCCCTCCCTGCGTTATGTGAAATTGATTTTTGGCTGCGTTGTATACAAAACGCGGGGGTTGGCACACAAATAAAAAAAATAGCCGTTGGGAGGGTTTGGAGCCGTTGGCAATTTTTTAAAAAAGAGTTATATTAATTATATTTATTCTATATAAACAAACCAACCTCATTTTTTTTAACACACTACTTCCACTTCTATACGAATGAGCTATCCGAAGACGACCCGATAGTCCAATCTCTAAAAGCCAATCGACGAGCGAAAATTTTAGAAAAATATAATTGAGTTTTAGTTTTATTAGTATTATTTATGTTTTTTTATTTTAATTTGATGTATTTTTTTAATTTAGTTTAATGTATTTTTTATTTGGAAGTTTAGTGTAATTTTTAATTTTATGTTAATTTATTTAAATGATTTAGTATTTAAAAAACAAATAAAACTAATAATGACTGGGCGCCACCTGGCGCATAATGCCTGGGGTGGAGAGTTATGACTACTCCCACCTGTTTTTGTACAAAACCATAACTCTGACTGGACGACACGACTCATAATCCCTGTGGAGCTTTATGACTACACATGGTCAAATCCTATAATAATTCAATCTCTCACCAATTAAACTTTATTAACTCAATCAACCAATAATTAATACACTAATTAACTACTCATAATAGATTCATAATAAATAATAACGTCGATTCATACCATGTCGATTCGGATTTAGGGTTTGCGAGTGACCCGAAGAAGCCTGAGATCCAACGGGTCGACCCGAAGCAACCCGATTCCACGCGCTAGGGTTTGCAGTAGGAGCCTGAGATCCAACCGGCTGACTCGAAGCAACCCGATTCCACGCGCTAGGGTTTGCAGTAGGAGCCTGAGATCCAACCGGGTGACCCGAAGCAACCCGATTCCACGCGCTAGGGTTTGCAGGAGGAGCCTGAGATCCAACCGGGTGACCCGAAGCAACCCGATTCCACGCGTTAGGGTTTGCAGCAGGTGCTTGATAAGTATGTTGACCATGTTGACCACCGGATTCTCTTCCTCTACCACCACCACCACCTCTACCTCTACCATACTGTTGCTGCTCTTGATTACCGTACTGTTGTGGTTGTTGTTGATTCCAGTTGCCACGTCCACCACCACCACGTCCGTAATCGCCTCTGCCGCCGCCGGTGTTCCGGCCACCACCACGTTTGTTGTAGTTGCTACGATCCATTACTTATTATTATTATTATTATTTGAATGTGAATTATGAAGAATGTTGTGACTTATGATTTGTGTGATGGATTGCTTATAAATAGGAGAAGATGGGATTATTATTATTATTATTAATTATTATTAATTAACTGTTTGATGTAAAGTAGAATTACGATACTGCCCTTGTGGCTTGGTTACCAAGCAAAGACAGGAGTCTAGAATCTTCGGGGAAAACAAACGTGTGGGTCCACTTAGTTTACCTTTTTTTTTTGAACGGGCAACTAAGTAACGCCGGGTATCCCGTACGCGGCCCCCATTGGCTAAAGGTAGCCCGAGCCGGCCTCTAGTCCGGCCAGACGGAGCCCCTAGCGGTCCACCTGTTGAAGGATTCACCGGATAAAACCCGACCCCCACGCCAGCGAGAAGCCGGATAAAACCCGACAGCGAGAAGTCGGTAAAACCGGGTGAGATCAGGACTCGAACCCTGGCAAGCCAGGGTCATCCCTCATATCTCCCATATAAGTTGGTGGTAGTGAGGTTTGATCCCCCTATCTCTCACTTGTAAAGTGAGTGCTTTACCATTGAGCCACAACCAACTTATTTCACTTAATTTACTTAATAGTGTGTGTATATTTTGGGTATTTTTTGGCAAAATTAGCTGGTGATTGGAATTAGTTTGAAACCGATTATGTAGAAAACTGGTTTGAAAACTGGGGTTAACCGAACCGAAACCGGTGAAAACTGGAACCGAATCTGATAAAAAACTGGTTTTGACTTTTGTTAACCAAACCGAACTGATTTCAACCCAAACTGGTTTTTGAGTTTTAAACCAGTTTGTGCACCTCTAGTTGGAAGTTGGTTTTTGTTTTTAAGATGTATTTGAGTGTTTGATATAGTAGATGAAACTTTTAATAAGATGTATAAAATGATTAAAATGGGCATAACTAAAAAAAGAACGTAATACTGAATGTATATATTTTGGAAAATTAATTAAGTGATTTTGAGTTATAGAAGCTTGTAGTTTTTTTAAACGTTGATAGTAGAAACGTTTCAATATTGATTTTTTTTTCATAACCTAAAAGCTTCAAACTCTTTCAACCAAACAATATTTTTTATTAAAGTAGATTTTTTTTTAGCTTGAAGCTTCTAAAAGAGTAAAAACTTCCTAAAAACATACCGAGTTTGATCTAAGGTTGTCACCAAAATGTTTGTTTATAAGAGTTAAAAGGAAGAGAATGTGCATTTTATTATAAAATGTGTGAAATATTCATTCTAAAACTGGTGAACCTGAGGGTTAAATATGTCAGGCGATAGTTCTATAAAGTTGTTATATTTGTATACATCGGATCTTACTAAAATACAGTCAAATCTCACTAAATTATTGCCGGATCATATTTGATTACCAAGTTATTGATGTATTTATTCTAAAATTGGTGAACTTGGCGATTTAAAATGGCACGTGATGCTTTTTTAAAAGAAATGTTTTCCTTATGCCATCGGGTCTCACTAAAATACAATCAGATCTCACAAAATAACGTAGGATCTCATCGAAATAACGTTGAATCACATACAATCGTTGGATCTCAAAAATAATATTGATGAATCATATTTGATTACAAAGTTATTGATTTATTTATTTATTCTAAAATTGGTGAACTTGGCGCTTTAAATATGACATGTGATGATTTTTAAAAAAGAAATGTTTTCCGTATGTCATCGGGTCTCACTAAAATACAGTCAGATCTCACAAATAACTTAGGATCTCATCGAAATAACGTTGAATCACATATAATCGTTGGATCTCAAAAATAATATTGTCGAATCATATTTTGATTACAAAGTTATTGATTTATTTATTCTAAAATTGATGAATTTGGCGATATAAGCATGGCATGTGATAGCTTTTTAAAAGAAATATTTTCCGTATGCGATTGGGTCTCACCTAAATACAGTTAGATCTCACAAAACAACATAGGATCTTATCGAAATAATGTTGAGTCACATATAATCATTGGATCTCAAAAATAATATTGTCGAATCATATTTGATTACAAAGTTATTGATTTATTTATTCTAAAATTGGTGAACTTGGCGGTTTAAATATGACATGTGATCGTTTTTTAAAATAAATTTTTTCCGTATGTCATAAAGTCTCACTAAAATTCAGTCAGATATCACCAAATAACGTAGGATCTCATCGAAATAACGTTGAATCACATATAATTGTTGGATCTCAAAAATAATATTGTCAAATCATATTTGATTACAAAGTTATTGATTTATGTTTTCTAAAATTGGTGAATTTAGCGGTTTAAATATGACATGTGATGATTTTTAAAAAAGAAATGTTTTCCGTATGTCATGGGTCTCACTAAAATACAATCAAATCTCACAAAAAACAATGTAGGATCTCATCGAAATAACGTTGAATCACATATAATCATTGGATCTCAAAAATAATATTGTCGAATCATATTTGATTACAAAGTTATTGATTTATTTATTCTATAATTGGTGAACTTGGTGGTTTAAACATGACATGTGATGATTTTAAAAAAAGAAATGTTTTTGTATGCCATTGGTCTCACTAAAATATAGTCAGATCTCACAAAATAACGTAGGATCTCATCGAAATAACGTTGAATTACATATAATCGTTGGATCTCAAAAATAATATTGTCGTATCACATTAGTTATAGTTATAAATAATATGATACTTATGTTATTGTTGTTTTATTATGTACGAATAGTACGAGGATTGCGATAAATATAAGACAAAATTAAAAATATATGCCTAGATATTGCCGGTACAACAAGAATATAAGTTAATAAAAAAATTACTAATGGTATCATGGTGTGACAAGCTACATATAAAAGAACTTGAGAAAGTAAAGAACATGTAGTAGTCGTTTACTTCACCTTTTGTGTTTGTTATTATTTGCCTCTTGATAATTAAAAAACAATATATTAAATCGGATGCTCTATTAGTTCGCTAGTTAAACGGTTTAAAAGGTACCAGAGGAGCGGTGCTTTAGCGGTACCTAAGTGACTTTTTCTTGAGGAGTTTGCTGGTTAAAGTTTCATTTTTGACAAATTTATACCGTGCGCGAGCCATGAGTTTACCACAGTGGACTTCGGACGGTGGATTTCTTCTAAAACTGGTGAGGGACGGAGTCATCTCATGTAACCGGGCTTTGTTGATCGGTTGAAAAAAAAACAGTTTAAAAGATCATATAAAAACATAAAGTTAGTAGTATAAAAATATATGCAAGTTTTTACTTTCATATTAGCTAGCAATCAAATAACAAAAGCTACTATATTAAATATTAATATTTACACAAACAAGGGTCAATCATGACGATGGATATATATTTAATTACATTTATAGTTTTGTTTCAACTCTAAATCATTTGTTTTCTTACGTTACTTAAAGCAAAACGTTCCCCCTTATTGTAATAAGTTTAATTTATTCATTCTCTATATATTTGGAGTCCTGAAAATATGACTCTACTCAATTTGAAAACCGGACTCGTCCAAAAGTCAAGCTTGACTAGACCTAACGGGTAAACCTAAATCTCAAAACTGAAATCGACCACAAGTGATGCTCTATTCCATGCAAACCAAATCATCAAGGGATACGATTCTCGATCTAACCGGTCTAGGTTTAATATCAGTGTAATCACTTATTCATTTTAATTGCGAATCTAAATACAAGAAATATATATTTTTATGAAAAACCACTTAGCATTAGTTGTTAGTTATAATCAAAAATAATATTAGATCATTAATATGAATAGTTTGACGAGCAATTGGCCTTGTATCTTAGTAGTAGCATGGGGTGATGGTTAAAACTCAAGATCATTGAGGTCTTAAGTTTGAAACCTGACAATGGTGTTTTCCCAAAATGATAAGTTTCCTCCTTAATAATGTTTCTGGGTGAGTCATGTCTGAAACGTCAAAATCATATGAACGTTTGGAATCCAGTCTTAAAAAAATTTATTCGGATATTAGAGTAATTTTAAACGTTATTAAAAGAAAGTAGTTCGACGATTGTGACTAATAACAAAAAGAATTATATTATTTATATAAAGTAATAAAGCAGTCTATGTAACGCCAAAGCTATCTTTCAAAGGTAGGAACAAGTAACAACTAATGAATCATTGACTTAACTTTCTTCTTCGATCAAGTCTCTTTTCTTATTTTATATCTTAAATATCTTGGATTTAACTATGATCTATTAAATATTAAACTTAAAAACACTTTTACAAATTAAATATAATGTCTTTTAGGTTTCACGCTCCATAAAATCTTAAACTCTACGGTCGGGTGGTATGAAATAGAGCCCGCCACATCAGCACTACACAAACAGGTGGTGTGAGGGGCGTTATTGGGTTGAGGTGGCAGGGGGTGATGGGGGCACTGCCCCATACCACCCAGCCTAAATGTTTGTTCAAATGAAACTCAAACTTTAAAACACCTTAGATATGTATCGAATTATCGATCAATTGAAAGAATGGATAAATAAGTGTCATGTAACGAGTCACCTCAACTTGAACCCCTAACACGAGAGGGGCTCCATCTTATCTACCTTCGTACCATTGGGTTATAACTTATAAGCATTTAGTTTAATATGGTAATTAATAACTCTTTTGAGTCTTTTCGATAGAAAAAAAAACTAATTCACTAGTTTTAATCAATCTTTATATTCATGTTTATAAATTGCATTTTGAAAAATCCTTTAATATATGTTGCTCTCACAAAGGTAGGTTAATATCATTATAGTTTGTTATAAAGCTTAAATTACGAAGATATAAAAAAATTAGTTTCGCCCCGTGACAATAAAAGTTTCATGAATCCAATCACTTGTTAAGTTATTATTTAATAATGAAAATCTTGTTATAATCGTTATTATATTGAACAAAAACGCATTCGTCCACGTCACTTAAAAGATAAGACAAATACATTATTATTATTACTAGTTTGAGCCCCGTGTATTACACGGGGGAATTGATGAACATTAATCAAAACAGAATCGACAACACAATTATCATATATTGTTAATATAATTACAATTTATATTAAAATTATAGGAATTACTAAAGAAACATTACGCAAATATTTACTAATAAGAAAAAATTTATTATACAATACGTTTGCGGTTGTGTTGGTCAATATACCTAGTTTATCAATAATCAAAGTTAGTCAATACTTGCATGTAAATCTTGTCAAAGCGATATAGATGTCTGTGTGAAAACACAGGTTCTTTCAAGTACAAGCCAATAATATATAATAAAACAAGATTATGTATTAAATCTTAATTTTAAATATATTTATATAAACGAAATCTTTTTAAATTCTCTTAAACCACCATATTGTTTTATTTGTAAATGAATGTTTATCATGCATTTAAACTGAATTCACGGGTATGTGTCTCACCAAGCCCATATAACATTTTAAACGGGTTATAACATCTCATTATATTAAAAATTAATCTCATCAAATATTTTATATGAAAATTCTATAAAATAGGGATATACTAAAAATTAGTATCCGGTTTTTTTTAAAGATACTATTTATAATTAAGAAACAATTTTATAGTAAAAAAAAACCGGGGTCATAGATCTCACCAAACCCATATACCGGGTTATAACATCTCATTTATTTGGGAAACCTTTTCATCATCAAATCCTAAGTATATTAATAACTTCCTTACAATAAATAAAATTAAAATCCAAAAAAATATATTAATATTATAAATGAATAATATAAAAACAATCTCGTATTACAGGGAATAAAAGCTAGCTATATATATATGATAGCTAAGAAAAGAAGAACATGATTCTAGCATTCCAAAACAAACCAAAAGAATAAATTTAAATGGTTAGTATGTCAATAAACAAATTTATGATATTATAGTCAATGTATATAATGAAAATTTTTAAAGAAGAAAGTGTTATAATTGACTTTAATTTTATATACCTGAAATACTAAAAAAATAATAAAGCAATGTTCCGACCACTTCAATCTCATTTGGCATGTTCTTTTTCTATAGCTAAATTGCTTCATTTTATTACTTAAGGATAAACATGACATTAGAATATAAAACGAAAAAAAAGAAGAAATAAATAAACATTAACACACTTGCTTTTATATATATAAGAATAAGACTATTTTGAGTTGAGTAATGACCCACAAGGGATCTAAATAACTAAATGAGTTTAAAAATGTGAGAATGATTGAGAGAGTGACAAGTGATACATAGTATATTATTATAAATAATAATAATAATAAAGAGGAGAAAATGGGATTATATTATTATTATTAACTGTTTGATGTAAAGTAGAATTACGATACTGCCCTTGTGGCTTGGCTACCAAGCAAAAACAGGAGTCTAGAATCTTCGGTGAAAACAAACGTGTGGGTCCATTTAGTTTACTTATTAGGCTGAGTGTAGTTGGCGTGGGCTCGGGCGACAAATGGGCGAAATTGGGCGCAAACACCGCCCCCGCGATATGTGGGCGAAATGAGGCGGGGACGGGTAGTTTTGTCGCCGTGAAAGAAGAAGATTTATTATTATTTTATTACATGTTGTGTGTGTATATATATGTATATGTATATATGTTGTGTGTGATATATATATGTGTGTGTATATGTATATATGTTGTGTGTGTATATATATGTATATGTATATGTATATATGTTGTGTGTGTGATATATATATACATGTGTGTATATGTATATATGTTGTGTGTGATATATATATATATATATTGTATATATGTATATATGTATATGTATATGTATATGTATATGTATATATGTTGTGTGTATGTGTATATATGTATATGCAAAATGAATCCTAGAAACAACCCGAACCACCCATTCCCATTCCCTCCTTTCGGTCAACACCATGGTTCTCAAAACCAACCGAACGTGAACTTACAATGGAACCCGATGAACCTAAACCAACCGAGTTATCCGTTTTAATTTCTCAACCCGAACCTAAACATGTACGCCAACCGAGCTACAGTATATATTTTTTTATATTTTTAGTTATGTATGTTTTTAGGTATGTATTTTTTTTTGTATTTCTTTTTAATTTTAATGCATTTTTATTTAATTATTTGAATAAATTGGTTTTTATTTGTTTAGTTTAGTTATAAAAAGAAAATAATAAAAAAAACCGTGGGCCCAACTTGTAGCTCCTACACCATTACACCCCAAAAACAAATTTCCACTCCATGCTGACTGGGCGCCACGTGTCACAATTCGCCCCCAATTGTAGCCCATTCACTACACATAGCCTTAGACCATGAGTAGTCATAAAGCCCGTGATCCAGGCATTATGCGACACGTGCCGCCTAGTCAGAGTTATGTTTTTATACAAAAACATGGTGTAGTCATAAAGCCCTATCCTCAGGTGTTATGCGCCACGTGGCGCCCAGTCACTATTATTATTTTTGTTTTTTAAATAATAATAATAATAAATATTGTAGTGGTAGAATGAAGAATAATAATAATAATAATAATATAGAAGCAGCATGCCAATAGTGAAGAATAATAAATAATAAATCATCATCATCTTCTTCTCTCATCCATCGGATAAACCCGCCAGTTGATCCCGTCAACAAGATCGCCACCATCCATGGAAAACTCGCCGGAAAACATCCAACCACAACATCACTACCACCCAACAAAACCCTTACCGGTCACCACTCACCGGAATCCTTTTCGTCCTTCGATTCTCCGGCGTCCTCTCATCGGTTACCACCACCCAACAAGCATGCTCTACTACCCAACAAACATATATAACGGATATATTATTGATTTTTGAGCCATTTCTCGCGTTGTATAGAAAACGCCGGAAAAAAGAAATACCCAAAACGGGGGGGGGGGGGTGTTTGGCCCCGACGTGATATGGCAAAACGCCGCGAAAACGCGGTGAGTACGGATGGTCTTAGTGTGCGTATATTTTGGTTATTTTTGTTCAAATTAGCTGGTGGTTGTAATTGGTTTGAAACTAATTATGTAGTGATTAGTTTGAAAACTGGTTGGTAATTTTCTCCATCAAAATCGGTTTAAGACAGGTTAACTGAATCGAAATGAAAACGAAACTGATTAAAGACCGAGTGTAAAAGATGTGCTATTTAACTTGCGTCGACCTCAGTATATAATAAAATAAAAGTAACAAACTAAGAGGTAAATCCAGCATCCATGTGAGCTCCATTTAGTGACTGTTGTGGACTTCCTCTAGGATCATTCACGTGTTAATTGACTGGTCTTTTAACTTCTACGTTAGACTTGGTCTACTAGCCGTTTTATTATCGAACGAGTAGAGTAACCTGCAAGAATAACCACTAAGATAATGTAAATGCTAGTTCATCATACCAAACATGTTATGGATCCAGATGGCAAGTTACGACTCATAATCATGATCAAGATTTTGACCCACAATAGTGCCTCACTACGTATGACCTTACACAATGGTATGAGTCTGTCTCGTTCATGTGAAAAGTGGACCCCAAAATAATAAAAAAAGGTTTTTGGTAATGGGTAGCTGATGATGTGAAAATGAAGAGACTAAGGATATTTGTAGAGTTGGAAATAAAATTGAAGTTTTTAATGATTTGCAAACGTATTATGTGACAGATAATGTGACAGTTAAGGGAATAAGGGCGCACACAACATTACGAATAGTATAAAAAAAACATTTACACGTTAATTTTAAGTATGGTTAACTAATACCAAAATACAAATAGACTTATATTATCACATTTTTTATAACATAAATAGTACAACGATTGTGACCCATAACAGAATGAAGTATAAAAGGAGCTAGGAAGGACTGAAGAAGCAACCAATTAAACATTGACTCAACTTTTTCCTTTAAAGTATTTTATTATTATTTTCTCTAAAAGCTACTATATGCCTATATCAAATATTAATATTTACATAAACATGGGTCGATCATGACTATAGATGTATATTTAATTACATTTATAGTTTTGATCAACTCTAAATCATTTGTTTTCTTACGTTGCTTAAAGAAAAACGTTTCACCATATTAATAACTAGTATCATTTATACATTCTCAGTAAATTTGGAGTCGTGAATTGTATCCTCTCATTTCAATCATGTCTAAGATTCAATCTTGGCAATAAACAATCTCATGTCCTTCTCAAAGTGATTTATTCATTAACAATGAATGAAAACAAATAAACCTCTAGTTCTTAGTCATCCCTGATGAAGATCTACACACACACAAATATATATATACTCACTCACTCGTTATTTCTCACCATCCCAGCTTAAATGAAGAACATGGAGTCCTTAACATCTTCACTAAGGTCGTCAAAACCCGAACCCCTTTCCAACTCCTGAAGCATCCGACCCCTATACGCCACAAGATCCGCAACACAGGTGGGACCAATGATAACATATTGGTGCCACGTGCAAAAGTGTAGCACAAGTGGTACACCACCTTCTACATCTCATCGGGTGGGAACCCGTTCTCGTCCCAAATAACCGTGCAATGTCGTTCCAATGTCCCCCAAATGGCTGCAAAGGTAGAAATCAGAATTAGTCGGATGGACTATGTCTGTGTCCACAACGGTTCCTGGTTGCACGTTCCCGGACCTTTTATCCAAAAATAAGCGGGCCGTGTGTCCTTTTTGCGCCACAACAACCGTGAAAAACGGACTGTACTCTTTGGTGCAAATGGCTTTATTCATACCAACCAATTCTCTGTCCAACACCATCTTATACAGTTAAACTGCTCATCGCCCACAACATCACGAAACACGACGATATGGGCCGGTTTGACTCCGTTGACTTCATTATACTTATTGATCAGGCCCAAACACAAACTCCTAAAGTCAGCAATCTCCTCCTGACAGGCTTTTTGTTTCACCAAGTTTCAGGTTCTTCAATTTTCCGATGAAGACTTGGTGGTCGATCTGATTCTCATGCCCTTCAGTAATATCAATCAGTCCCCACCTCTCAAGTGATTTTGCGGTTACAATTTTTTTTGTAATAATCTTGTCATCTTTTACAATGTTGGTTTCACCAAGCTAGGAAGCACGGAAACGCAAAACAAAGTGGAGTCCCCGTCCCGGGGACGGCGTGGGGACGGGTACGCCGGGGAAACGCCGCCGAAACGTTTCCCGACCGCTTCTAAAAATCGGGGACGGGATGTTATAAGTTTTCGGGCTTGGGTACGGCATCATAGAAGTTTCTGAAACATTTCCTTGAAATTTTAGGGCTTTTAATTAATTTTTCAAATTCCTATAATAGGTTTATAAATTAATTATAACATGAGACATTTGAGTTTAGTTTGACGGCATAAAAAAACAAACAAACCGTCCATATTATATGATATATCTTCTTATACTCCATAATCTCAAAATCGTGAGCAGATCTCCATACTGTATTTTTTTTTATATTTTTTGGACTTTGTTTAAATCTATTTTTGTTTTTTTAAAATTTTTTTGGGTCGTACCCTTGGCGTACCTGTATCTTGGATTTTTTATTTTTGCCTTTTCTCGTACCCGTAGCGTCCTCGTTTCCTGGTCCTGTACCCGTTCCCGTGCTACTTAGTCACCAAGTTTCAGTGTAGGTCGTGCTAGCACACACAGCAAATAGAAAATTATTGATATAGTTTGAGAGAGGATCTCAAATTGAAATAATGAACAAGGAGAATGGTTTTTTGTGTTCGTACTATCATCTAGAGGTAAAGGAGATAAATAGAGAAAAAAGAGATGAAAGCAGAATGAGAAAAGAACAATGAAGGTAAACTTATGGAGCAAATTTTGGAAGTATTGCCAGATGTTATGTTTTAAGTGGTCAAGAAAAAGTTGTTTGACAACAAGAATAAGATAGGTATGACCTTATTACTATAGACATGTTGGGAGCAAAAATATTTTTGGACAAAACTTTAACTTAAGAGCAATGGAAATGGGTGGGGTGAAACAGGGGGGTGAAACACCCTTTTACTGCCACGTATGCGCCACGTCAGATTTCACATACACATTTCACATGCACATATTTTACTGGAAATGAGTTGTGTGAAACAGGGGGTGAAACCATTATTATATTAATTTTTTTAATATTTTTATAAAATTAAATTTTTTGAAATAACACATTAAATTAAATAAAAGAGCTACATTAAATAAATAAAAATAAATTAAATAAAAAAGTGCATAAAATAAAAACTACATTACTTATTAAAAAAACTCCTAAACCCACTCGTTTTTCTCGGCTATCTCCTTTTGTTTTTTCTCGTACCACCTCCTTTTGAAGCCCGTTAACGTGTCAAGGTCGACAGCCATGATCTCCATCTCCTCCTTCTCGATCCTCCGCCTCTCCCTCTCATCCTCCCTAAGGTTGAACACTCGCATCTGTTCAACCATTAGTTTGCCGACTTCCTCGGCTCCGGAATACCTTGTTGTTGTGTGTTGACGTTTGGTGCGGGAATATGACCGAAATATTGGGAGAGCCACAACGCGTATTGCTCCGGAGTTAGACGAGGCATGTTGGAACCATGATATTTTTTTTATAAAAGTTGAGAAAGTTTATAAAAAGTAGAGAGAAAGGTGTGAGGTTGATATGTTTTTTGTATAAAATAGTGGGGAATTTATAGGTAAAAAGACTTTTTTTTAATTATATAGCCTCCAACGGCTATATAGCCGTTTGAAATCAAGTGGCCCCCCTTCAACAATGTCGTGAAAGAAGTGGCGGTGGTATGGTCGCGCCCCCTTCACGGAGGAAGGGGGTGGTGTTTCACGCCCTCACGGCGCCAAAAGCCCTCTCACGGTGCCCCTGTGAGAGGCATTTCCATTGCTCTAAGAGATGAAAATAGGCACTTTCGTAATTCTCATAAGTTTTAACAGTTTATGGGAAACTAGTTTTTATCCCCCGTATTACGGGGGTTGTTTTATATTATTTGTTCTAATATTTATTTATTTTTTGAATTTATAATTTTTTTATTGTATGAAAGTTAATAATATATTTATGGTTTGATAATAAATTGTTTCACAAATAAATGAGATGTTATAACTCGGTTTAAAAACTATGTGGTTTTGATGAGACCAATAACCGTTTATTTTTTTACTATAAAATTGGTATTTTTTTACTATAAAATTGATTTTTTAATTATAAATAATATGAAAGTTAATAATATACTTATGGTTTGATGAGACCCAAGACCCGTTTATTTTTTTTACTATCAAATTGGTTTTTTAATTTAAATAATTTATATATCTTTTTTAAAATAAATAAGATATTAATTTTTATCATATCCTATTTTATAGGATTTTTACATCAATAATTTGGTAAGAATAATTTTTAATTTAATTAGATGTTATAACCCGTTTAAGGAATATCTAGGTTTGGTAAGACCCATACCCATGAATTCGGGTCAAATGCATGAAAAACCTCCATTTAAAAATCAAGCAAATCTGGTGACTCCAAAAAAAGGGGGAGCGACCATATCGCGATACGTAGGATTTTTACATCTTCGTTTATATATATTATATTATATAAATAGATAGATAGATAGATTGACTAGGATTAGCTTATTTAAAACTATATACTCGTGCAAAAAGTTAATTCTATCAACTAAGTCCCCAAATTTCCCAAAAAGTCATGTTCTTCCTAAAAAAGAAGTAGCAAAATAACACATTTTAAACTTATATAATAAGTTAATAAGTAGTTTAAATAAGCAATCCCTAACAATATCAATTATACACGTGATGATTTTTAAAAGCAATTATGTATGTTAAATCTTACTTCAGATTTTATCAAATTTCATCGGATCTTGTCAAAATTCCGTCAGATTTTAGTGTTCAAGTCAATTACTAGTTTAATTTGTAGCAACAATTTAATGTGTATCGATCTCCTTCATTGATCATGATTAATGAAGTATGAACTTTTAGTTAGTGAAATTGCATAATCTAACCATATTGCAACATAGAACAACATTAAGATTTGTTGAATATATCACTCCTATTTTTAGTTACATGTGATTAAATAGTGATCGATACCTTGAATACATAACTCATTGCTCAAGTTTACATCTTTACGCCATTAGCTAACCTTCTTGCCTTGTGCGGGTTCTAAAATCTAACTCCGCTTTGCGTTCATCTTTATCATCATCTTCAATCCCAAGCTCCACCAATTCTATCTTATATATGCCAACTTTGTCATAATGATCTTATAACTGAAAACAAAAATAATATTTTTGATAAACACGGTATAACAGTAGCTACTACGAGAGGAGTTACGTGACCCATAAATAGTTGACAAAAATATCTTGACAAACCGGATCATGTGACAAACACCACGGCGGTTTGGTCCAATTGTCACCCTAAATTCCATCATATGGACCAACGGGGTGGCGTTGGTCGGTAAAACTCAAACGTTAGGAAAACTCGACTGTTGTCAATCCCGGGCATTAAGGCAGTGAGTTTACACTAAGTTGTTGGTTTCCATCACGTCTGTTACGATACCGGAAGCCAAAGCTCAAAATTATAAAAAAAAAATATTTTAGGCCACCATTATTGTAAAGAAATGGGCGATTGGCCAATTTTAGCATGCGTCGTACCCTAACAACATTATTGTAAAGAAATTGGCTTTTTCTAGACTGTGAGAAATGTGTGTTGTACTTTAGCCTTAAGTGGTCCATCCTAACAACTTATCTTCAGAGAATCAAGTTAGTTATAGAAAATGTGATAGAAACTAAAAGCGTAACTTAACATGTTATACAATATACGATTTTTACGTTTTTATTTTTATATTCTAGAATGATTCATTGTATATTTTTAAGTTTTAACACACTTGCATTAACCACGTATAGCTACAACTTAAGTCTATGTATAGAGGAAAGACACATTACTACCACAATGTTTCTTGATACGGTCATACAATATGTGCATACGACATTTGGGACAAATTGTTAACATTTAGAACGTGGGCGTTGTGGCGATGAGTCGACGTGAATTTGGTCAATCTCGGTTATGTTTGCTACGGTATCATAACTAAAACAAAGAAAGCCGGTAAAACCTGAGTGTTTAGTCCTGGTCATTGCAGTGGTGAGTCAATGCGCATTCGGTCGGTCTCGCTTATGTTTGTTACCATACAAAAACTAAAATAAAAAGGTCGATAAAACCTAGGCGTTGTGACGGTGAGTCGGTATTACCTGAGCGTTGTCGGTCTCAGCGTTGTGGCGTTGAGTTGACATGAATTCAGCTGGCTTCAATTACGTTCATTATGATACCAAAATAAAAAGAACGAAAAGCAAAAATCCATGACGTTGAAACTGTCCAATGCCAGACCGCCACTTGGCATAATGAGATGCCTTGCGACACCAAGCTTCTGTTTTATACATAGTAGACACTAGATAACAGATAATAAGTATCCCAAACAAAATGTTGTTTCTTTCGGTACCCAACTCTAGGTAGGGGTGTTATTCGGGTTAGTTTTTTGGGTTTTTCGGGTCGGGCTCTTCGGGTTTCAAAGTTCTAAATCTAGACCCGAAGCTCAACCCAAATCTCTCACGGTTTCTTCATGTTGGGTTAATCGGGTTTCGAGTATCATAGGAGAAAAAAACTACATTAAATGAAACACATTATTCTTTACTCATAATGTAAATAAACCAACAATAAAACATAAATAAACCGATAAAACATCCTAAAAAGAGTAAAATTTAACAAAATTCAACCATAATAAACAAGACCGACATAATCGTCTTTAGTATGACGTGATTAGGGTGTTGGATTATAGTTGCTTTTAGTCATAAATTTGAAACCTTGATAAAAAATAAACAATGGATTCATAATAGGTTTGAGAACGGTCGATTTGGACTAAATTCTGACAACGTCAGCGGCTAAAACTTAGCCTATAATACCTAAAAATATATATGGTTTTAAAACTAAAAGTTTATTCGGGTTGACCCGAAACCTAGAATTTGGACTCAAGAACCAACCCGAATTACTTCGATTCGAGTTAGCCTTTTCTCGGGTTCGGGTTTCTCGGATCGGGTTAGTTCGAGTTCGGGTACGGATTTTCTCGTGTCACACCACGGCTTAGGGCCTAGGCGCATGACCAATAGTTGGTACCTGTTTTATAAATACATCAGAGTTGCTGTTTATTTTAGCGGAAGACTTTGGTTTGAATATAATATTAATTTATTTGAAAACTTCTCTGATAATAAATACCGAGTGTTTGATTTATAAATCGTATTTTGAATCTTGTTTATAATATTTTAATGATTTAAAATTGAGCCATCATTACCTTGCGAGCATCTAACTCCATGAATGTCTTGCTACCTGTGCTAATTTGTATTTCCTGAAATGTGGGGAAAATACGTCAGCTATATGCTGATGAACACGTATGACTCTATAAAATATTTTGATTGACAATTACAATACAATGATAGTTTTCTTTACACTCAGCAGATGCATGGCAACATCTGGGATTTGTACCACTCCCCTACACACACACAATTGTTCCCCCAAGCTATATGCGTATAGCCCCTTCAAGGAGAACTTCGTTATGACAGTTTGCCCGCGGCTTCCTGGCCATTGATTGATGGACTGAACAGTTATGTTTGTATCCAGACACATGTGTACTCGGTCTGAGTTGCTTTTATTGTCTATATTGTATTATAACGTTTTAGAGAACATTTAATCTCATGCAAACATTGACTGACTCGTTAAACAAAGACCCGTTCATCTTATTGAGTATAAAATATGTTTTGACTGATTGAAAAGGTTAACGTATTCACCTGTGATTGTCTGTTCTGAATGATTGGTGATCTCGTTTGAAACCTTGACTGTGAATGATTGATTGACCTAAAAATAGGTTCATATAATTATCCAGATCGTTACTTGATCCGGCTACAGACCCTTAGTGGTTTTGATAGCTTTAAACCTTGATTGATCATTTGTTTGAATAAAATATTGAGACATATAGTATTTTATTTATTTACCAAATCATATGCTGAGTTTCTTCTTCATGAAGAAACATCTATAATCTGTTTCTTCTTCAAGAAGAAACATTCATTGACTGCTAGTATTGAATGTAAAATCTTATGTTTATTAATCATAAAGAAATAATGTTTTTATTATATTCCTTGTGTATGAAATGCTATGTTTCTTAATCGTTAAGAAACTATATTTTGACTAAATCCTTATGAATGAAAATTATGTGTTTCTTAATTGTAAAGAAACATTACTATAATCCTTTGTATATTAAAAGCTTATGATCAAGGTTTGGGCTATACCCTCGACTATGGTCTAAGTCATATAATAATAATAATAAAATAATGACTTAGGCTGAACCCCTACCATGCACGAGTATTCAAAGTTCTATTACTAAGATTGATTGAGCAGCACTTCTACTTTCTAACGCGTACTAGAGCTTAATTGTTGGAATCTCAGAGCTTGGCACGCACTACGATGCTTGGTACGCAAAACGAGGCGACATATGGTGGTCGTCGTGTTGTGCACGTACTTCGAGATAGATTGTCGGGTTATTTTCCGGATGGCACGTACTTCGAGGTAATGTCGGTATATGGCACGGATTACGAGGTAACGATTGTCGGGTCGGCACGGAAACCGAGGTAGTGAGAGAGTAAATCTAGAGAGAGAAAGTTTTGGTGTGAGAATGAAGGAGCCGTGAGCCCCCCTTTTATAGGCTGAATTTGGGCCCCATCGCGGTACGCGATGGGTCCTCTTCCTTAGCCGTCGCGTAGCGCGACGCCGCCATTTCTGCATGAGCGCCACGTGGCCTGCCACGTGTCCTTCCCTGCTGCCACGTGTCACAAGAGTGTGACACGTGCCCCTGAGTCATCACGAACCATCGCGGTATGCGATGGACCTGTTCTTGGACTCATCGCGTAGCGCGATGGGTCACTATATACCATTTTTCATTTTCAGCCCCTTGTCTTTGATAGCTTGTCATTTCTAGGTCTAAATCTCGTTATCCAAAAATACTAAGGCGGCTCTTAAGCGGCCCGCGGCGATGCGAGCGTGCGAAGTGCAAAGTGCGCCATCAAAGCGTCACATTGCGCCCATCGCCCAACGCCCGAGCCCGAGCTCGTGTGCGTCAGGTGCTTCGCACCCTCCGCTAGGACCACTGGTGCATGCTAGGCATATAAGAATATTATAATAGAAACTCTCTTACTAATAAAGAGCTTTCATTTATTTACCACTTTCCATGTGAGATGGGTTTTAATTTCCTTATTTATACCCATGTGGAATGCTTCCACTTTCTTACAACTTTCAATGTGGGATGGAATTTCCTTATTCCATATCTTTAACATTTAGATGACTTTATTTATGGGATATTATATTTCCTTATAGAATGATCTTGTTTTCTTTAAATTTTCCCAACACTTATTTTAGGGAATAATTTTGATCCTTCAACTTTACTTAGTTGTCAAATTTGGACCAAAATTTTGGGGATGTTACATCTCGGGTTGGGTTTCGGGTAAAACTTACAGCCCTAATGTCACACCCCAACCTACGGCGGAAATGTCGGGGCGTGAGCTGATTGCCACATCTCATAAGGTACTATCAAGCAATTGTAAAGCGATAATATCTAATTAATTTATTAATTGTCAACGAACATTTAAGTACAACAAAAATAGAGAAAATTACAATACAAACCAACTATTCTTGTTTATGTTTAACATCCTAAGGTCATCTCTACGTGAGCTTCAGTTCGATAAGCAATCCAATCTATAACCTGTAAATGCGTACAAAATATATGTTTGTCAACAACACATGTTGAGTGAGTAGATCACCAGTTTTGACACAAACAAAAATGGTAATAATATATAATGATATAAGTGAATAAAAAATAGGCAAAACTGTTATATGTGAGTATAACCAATTAAACCATAGCACATACATAAACAATCAACCATAAAGAAAGGGCTAAACCGTATCCACCATGTTCTTATCATCTTTACATTTGTACCGTTATTCCAACCACTTTCAATTCTATATTATGACACACAATTGCACGCATTATGATTTCCATGCGAGGACTTCGATAATTATGTAGGCCTCCATAATTACTTTGGTCGTCGGATGGTCCACATAACTCGTCTCATCATGTGGTTTACAAAATATTTGTAAGGCATGATTTTGTGAGAAAAGTTATTAATTTATTATGAATATGAGGAAATTGTTAACATATTATAAGACCATTGGGAGTTGATTTATTATAAGTGTAAAATCATAAGATTTTATAAAATATTTCTAATAACGCAATTTAGGTGAACTTTCAAGTTTGAATAATGAAATTAGTGAAAATTTTAAAGTAACTTAAAAGTTAAGAGAAACGAAAACATTGAAGTTGGGATAGATGATGCGTCGACAAGATCGATTGTGAAGAAAGAGAGTGGGGATACGAGCCAACTAACAAATTTATGTGAACTTACCAAAAATTCTATGATTGCAAGGATAACATCAACAAAAGTTTAAGAAGGAATTAATTGACAATTCAACTTGTGAAATTTTTAAATATTGCAACATTCGAGGTAGAATTCATAAGATCAAGAGCACAAATTTGAACAACATTAAACGAAGACTTTGAGGGGTTTAGTTTAGTTAAATGAGAAACTCATGAAATTTAAAAAGAACTTTATACAACATTGAAACGTCGCAATTGCGGAAATAATTTTGTTTAAATGAGGACAAGTTCAATAATAATATAACTATAACAATTCAATTTCAATGATAAAACTTTACAAGATGAAAGGTAACTTGTAATGCACGAGATCAATAAATACACGACGTATGAAAATGTTAAAAAAATCAAAGTAGAAATTGACACGTTGTCAATAATTTAATAAGCAAACAAGGTAAATGAGAAAAGGTAAATTGAATAATATGGTCAACTAATAACTGACTGTCGAAATTGTGTCTTTTATAATTGAAAAAAAAAATAATAATGATAAATAAATAAATAAATGTTTCGATTTATGAGGATCTAAATATTTTGCTCAGTTGACGAAATGTTAATGAACCAAATCCTATTATTTTTTATTAAGTAAAACCAAACGTATAGATACGTACGCAACCAACAATATTGATCCTTGGAAAGATAAGAAAAATTTTATTGTATGCGAAAAAGATACTTAGAATGATGGATTTTCCAAGTTGGGTTTGTTCCAAAATAACTAATTTACAAATAATCGTTTAAGGTATAATTGAATACAAAATACGTTTAGACGAAAATGATGACGACGATAAAAATCTTCTTCGTGAAAACATAACTACGATTGGTTTAATTCAAAACACCTTTGTTAATTGAGCTTATGAAAACTTAAATAATTAAGATCGAATTATTTGGGCCACCTCGAATAGGTTTGTGAAAACGAGGTTTGACTAAGGTAAGCTTGATGAAATTAGGTCTTGTGGGTTTAGAATCGAATAAGCGAGAACAACCTTGTTACATGAAGAAAGTCTGAAAGGCATAGAGTTGGTAGGTTTAAGCTAAATGAGCATGGGTAGTATGGTACGGTGTCGGTATAATTTAATCTCGGCGTGAATGAGTAAAGAACAATGCATTGCGTAGATGATTAGGGTCTCCGTAATTGTAGAAGGCATGTGTAGCAGGTGTATAAAGCTAAGTCGACGACATAGACCGTTGTGGGATGTCGTGTGTCGTAGGCAGTGTACGGCAAGTGTTAACGGGATAACCATAACGGTTATAGCTAGTGTAAGAATGACACAAGGATTGAGTCGGATGACGAAAGTCGCGAATAAGACGTGTAACATCCTAAATTTTATAATATTGAATAACGAAAGTTACGTTTAATGATTTCGCGTTATTAATTAATTAATATCGAGTTAAGAACGGATCATGGACTTAGATTAATTAAGGTGGACTAAGTGGTAATGGGTTTTAGGTCCATGGGCTTCAAGGGGTATAAATACCCTCTTAAACCAACCTAACACCCTAAACCCTCATTTATATCCATCCAAATCTCTACACACTCAAAAACACACACCACCATATTTCGGCCGAGAGAAAGAGAGGTGAGGTCCGAGCAAGCACACGCGATTCAAGATAGATACGAGATCTGGAGTTCCTAAACAAGCTAACCAAGATCGAACGAGCACAAAAGGTATGTTCTTGACCTTTAAAGTTTACGTTTTATTGAACGTTTAGCCTTGAAGCTTGAAACGGTAATAGATCGGGTCTAAACGAAACGTAAAGTAGCGAACTTGATTCTAGGACGAACCTAGTAAACCCATAAACATGTACGGTTCGTTTAAGATAAACCGTAGATCTTGTATTGAACGTTCATGAAATTAAAGGTCCAAACTTTACGTGTTTTCGGGTCAAATCTTATCCAAAAACGACCATAGGAATGATCGCGGGTTAGTCAAATACCATACCCATGGATTTCTCAGTAAAACGATGATGATTTTGGGGGATTAAGATTGAACAGAAGCGCAGCTGGGCAACTTCACCTGCAAGCTTAACTTCGCCCAGCCATAACTTCGCCTGCAAGCTTAACTTCGCTTGCAAGCAAGTTCGCCTAACTGATAACTTCGCTTGTTGACAAGTTCGCCTATGATTAACTTCGCTAGACCCCAAGTTCGTTGATGTCTAACTTCGCCTGCAATTAACTTCGCTGTTGATAAGTTCGTTTAATGTTAAGTTCGCTTAACACTAAGTTCGCTTACAGTAAGTTCGCTTGATGTTAAGTTCGCTTAACACTAAGTTCGCTTACAGTAAGTTCGCTTAATATTGTTAAGTTCGCTTAATGATTTCGCTGGAGTTAGCAAATTGGAAAATAAATTAAAAACCTAATGAAAAATGTGTTAAGACAGTTAATGGAAATAAATTTTTCCAAGCTGACCTGGCAGCTCGACCCCAGCCAGGGGCTCTGCCCCTTGGACCCTGCTAGGGGCTGCCGCCCCTAGACCCCGCTGCCAGGGGCGCTGCCCCCGGACCCCCGTTCGTTGTGGGTTATATAAAGATAGAAATACAACATGAGTAGTAGTAGTTAATTGATACATGTAAATATTATACAGTTAGCCGTGCACAACTCAAGAAGGGAATAACGATTAACGGAGAGCGTAACAGGATTCGGGTGAGTTTCTAGCCCCACTTCCTTGTTATGTTTTCGGGGCTGTGTGCATACTCGATGTGATAGTTAATACACTTATCTTAAGTGATAAGTGTATGCCTTGTATGATTTATGTATGATGATTGCTTGACGGTGCGTGAACGATCTTCGGATATTGCATGAACCGTCAGGTGGTAGTTAAGATATGATAGATAAGTATGATGAGAGATATGATGTATGTATAAATATATGATGTATGCATAATGTATGTATGTTATGATGATGGTACGTGAACGCTTTTCGGGGATTGCACGTATTGTCAAGGAAAGTATGTATGAACAGGTATGGTACAGTTACACGAAACAAAGGGACCAGACCCTAATAATATCTGTGATGTTAGGGACCAGACCCTTATAATATCTGTGATGTTAGGGACCAGACCCTTATAATATCTGTGATGTTAGGGACCAGACCCTTATAATATCTGTGATGTTATGGACCAGACCCTTATAATATCTGTGAGGTTATAGGGCGAAAGGCTCTTTAAAACGTATGATTATGTATGTAAAGAAAGTATGAAGGTAAGAATGAAAGTATATGCACTTATGTGTGTGTGAAAGAAAGTTAAGAGGTTAAGTATGAAATGTAAGAAGGTATTGTATGATTATATGATTAACTAGAACTCACTCAGCGTAGCTGACTTTTAGTATGCACGCAGGTGAGTAGAATGAGGCAGGTAGCTTGAGGAGGACACATGGCAGAGTTGGACGAAGCTGGCATCTGAAGATTTTGCTATGATGTTTTATTTTAAAAGACTATGTTTTGTTTTTAAATGACTATGAATGCCCGATAAGACAAGAATTATGGTTATGGAATGTAATGGTTTGAATGTTTTTAATGTTCCGCGAATGTTTTAATTAACTCTGATATTTAGAACTGCGTTTATGAGTAAATCCAACACGGAAGTAGGGCTACCGGTAACGGGGCCTTACAAGACGTAACGAGCGTATTCCGGTGTAAGGTTTCTTGTTGGGACACTATGATTTCGTTGAGATTGATAATTGGTTTACTTAGTAACCTAAACTCGATTATTAAGCTTGCGCTTGTTATTATCGTTGTTATGAGGGTGAGTAAGGGTAAATGAATCGAACTTTTCTCTGAAATAAATTAGTGGACAAGATTAAATAGATTGTATTAGTGTTTTGAGTTAGAATTTATGCCCGAGAGATTGCAGGAGCTATCTCTTTGACTGTACTTACGGTCATAAAGCGTGTGTAGAGAATATATGATCTATATTGTGATGTAGAAATCATTCTATAATTATGTAAATTGAGATTAAATGAGTATAAATAATAAATTGTGTAAATCTCTTTTAAGGAAAAAAAAATGAAATTCGACATAAGTTGTGCCAGCGTTAATCATGACTTAAGGATAAGTCAGAATTTAAATGAGATAATCTATGCGACAATTTGTTAAGTAGATGATATAATCAATGGGGTGATTTGATATGAGATTTTATCGAAGCATAACAAATTAAAATGTTAATACTTAAAATTTGAGGGTGATAAGTGAGATGTAATTGATTGTTATTGGGGGTATTGAGTTACTTGTGATAAGTTCGTTAATTGATAACGTGATAATCGTGAACATGAGGGATATTGTTTAAATATTAAGGTATTTAATAATACGTTTATTATATTTGATAGGTTAATGATGTTATAATATGCGTATGAGAAAATAGTTATTAATTGTTCTTGATAATTTGTGAATGTGATAATATGAGTGCGAGATGACCGATTAGATAATTAAATAGTAAATTGTTTAAATGGACTTGTGATAACAGAGTCCCAGTGAGTGAATGATTTGTGCTCCATCATGGGAATGAAAATATTTGTGAGTATGTGAATGAATTGAATCAATAAGTCTTGGTTCAATGCAATTGAATAATTAAATAATTGAGTCAAATCGTAACTTGTTTCAAATAAAATAAAATACATAAACAAATAATAATAAATAACGTAAGTTTATCGATGTATCACCACACGTGATAATGCTTCAACCAAATATCGTAAATATAATAATTTTGAAAATGAATAGCTGGCGTGTCCATGGCGTCCCATGGATTTTTCACCCAACTAGACATTTAAAAAGTAATAAAATAATAAAACGCAATGGAAAAATGTAACCGTTAACTGATTACGTTAAACACTTAAAATGTAAATGCAAAACTTAGGAAATCCTAAAAGAAATTCCCGTCAATGAAAACAATCAACAAAAATTTAAAGTAACTATATATCATGGGGATGAGGCATTGCCTCGGAGCTATAAAAATATTTTGAGGGTGAGACATAGTCTCGTAGTTGTGTGTGCATGACAGTAAAATAAGCATTAAACTAAACAGTTAAATAGGTGCTTAGTCTAGCAGGTAATTACGTAAGCTGTAAACAATTAAATATAACACATAAGGTAAACAAATAGGCACGTATGGAGTCCTAAGCATATTTCTAGGACTTTTCTAACGACCTATCTTAAACCTTCGACTCTAATACCAATCTGTCACACCCCAACCTATGGCGGAAATGTCGGGGCGTGAGCTGATTGCCACAGCTCACAAGGTACTATCAAGCAATTGTAAAGCGACAATATCTAATTAATTTATTAATTGTCAACGAACATTTAAGTACAACAAAAATAGAGAAAATTACAATACAAACCAACTATTCTTGTTTATGTTTAACATTATAAGGTCATCTCTACGTGAGCTTCAGTTCGATAAGCAATCCAATCTATAACCTGCAAATGCGTACAAAATATATGTTTGTCAACAACACATGTTGAGTGAGTAGATCACCAGTTTTGACACAAACAAAAATGATAATAATATATAATGATATAAGTGAATAAAAAATAGGCAAAACTGTTATCTGTGAGTATAACCAATTAAACCATAGCACATACATAAACAATCAACCATAAAGAAATGGCTAAACCGTTGCCATGCGAATGGGCATTGGTTACCAAAAATGAGGTGTCGGTGAAACCATTGCCAATGCGATCGGGCTTTGGCCACTACGACGGTCGTATGATCATACTATAATGAGATTATGTTGGACCTCTCCGAATGCGATTCAAGTAAGCAAGTAAGCAAATAGCAAGTAACATGCAATCATTCAATTGATACACACCACAAAGATCACAGTTTGTGTTTGAGAAATAATAAGATAAATAATATGATAAATGGTACGCAAGTGTCCCGAAAATATTTGAAAACAAGTAAAATAGGGGAGTGATTACTCACCTGATTAGATGAACGAAACACAAACGATGATGATGTGAGAATGATGAACCCTTCGGGATACACCGACAAGGATTCCTAGTTAAATATGATAATAATATTAATTATAGCGATATAACATGATTTAATAAATTAGGATTTTAATAGGATTTGAGTTATGATTCGCGATTAGTAAGATGTTAGTTGAGCGGTTGATTTCTAACATTATAACTATTGAACAATTAATTATACCTAATTATAAATAATATGTAATCGAACTTACAAATAATTAGTTTAGATATAATTTAATATACGACTATGATAAATTAAATATAAGTATATAAATAATCATTTTTAATGAGGATAATGAGTAACGAATTATATGTAATAGATATTATATTAAATAGATAAAATATAAGTAAACAGATGTTTTAAATAATTATAATACATATGATTAATAATGTTTAAATAAATACAATGCAAAATGTCCTTATAATAATACTTTATTAAAGATAATATACATACATATATACTAAAAAATCTATAACAAGATTATTTGACAGGAAACGTAAAACTTAAAGGTGTCGGTTTGATAGAATTAAGTTTATTTGATGTTTAATATTAATTATAATATATATAAACTATTTACGTCAATAAAGACAACATAAACAAAAAGAATAAAGGCTCGGCTGGGAGAGGCTCGAACCTGCGCCCCCAGCCGGCTCATGACTGAAACACACGCACACCAAGCTAAACGCGCCAGGATGTTAGTTGATAAGGCTATAGAAACAAAAACTTAAGTACAAAATCTGTTCAAACCCCCATAAGATATAAACTTTAGAATTCGAAATACATCGATCCAGACTATAATTGTTTAATTAAAGATGGGGTTAAGGACCCAGGCATAAAAAAGAGTTAGACAGTATGTTTAATTACCTTTAATGATGCTTAAACGAGTGTTGATTGATAAAACAAGTCGCCGGCCAAATATGGATCACGAATCGATATGCAGATGCTGTGTTGATACAATTAACCTTAGGGGTTACGTTGGAGATGGAGTGAGGGTGGTAACTGTGTGTTTAATTGCGTTATGGTGTTCGTTAACGTGTATAATAAGGACTAGGTGGCGTCGGCTGTGCATATTAAGAAAAACGGATCATAGCAGATCATTAACATAATTAAATCGCCGTTTGGCCGTATATGGTATGTATAATACATGTATTGATTCAGTTTCCAAGTTATTACGATAATTATGGTTCAAGGAATGTAAACGGGTCACGAGTTAGGGTTTGGATACGGGTAAACGAATTGGGTTAAAGGTCAATGGGTAAATAATATAATATACTAATATATTTACAGATTTGCAAACATGGTCCTTCAACTTAATAGATGGGTACATCATAGAGTGAAAATATAGTTTAGGTGAAAAATGTATATATATAAAAGTTATTTTCATAAGTTGAATAAATACAATAACCAATAAGGATAAATTATTATTAGCTCCATAAACGTGATATAAAAAAAATAATCTAAACACGAAAACGGGTCGGGTATTGGATGTGTGAAAAAACCGAGTTGTTACACCTAACTGTAGGGTTGTAAACGAGCTGAGCTTAACTAGGCTCGTGCTCTTTTCCTAAAGCTTGGGATTAGTTCGTTTATATTTTATTAATTCATATACATTTTTAGTTGTTTTTATATATCATTGAAAAAAGTAGCGTTTAAAACAATACAAAAGGCAAGCTAACAACAAGTTGTGCCGCCATCCCTTTTTGGATAACAAAACCAAGTCGTTTAGGAAAAAACATTAATAGCACCTTAAACGACTCAAAGCACGTTTCGATATAAATTTGATGCGACTCTGTTTTGAATAATATTTATGTCGGGGCGTAGATTAAAAAGAAAGCACGCTCAACGTTATATTCAGAATTTTATAAAACTTTATATTTTAAATGTTATAAAAGAAAACTATTTATGAGCCAAATTAATAAAATATTCAAAAACTCAAAATTTTACAAAATATTCGTCTTGGCAAATTTGTTCTTCAAAATACCCGCACCTTACATTTTGTTCTACAAAATACTCGTTTATGTAATTTTGTTCTCCTAAAATACCTCTCCCAGACAGTTTTGGTGTTACACGTTAGTATTTTATAAACTACTCGTTGACACTTGACACTAACAATATACGCGTGACGACTATTGGACATTTTTAGAATTTTCCCTACAAAGTGTAAAAGAGAATAAAATGGGACTTGCAATGTTATTTTTCTAAACCCGACTGAAATTAATTGTGTCAATAAAAAGCTATTATTGGGATATTGTTGAGATATCTAAGAATAGGCCTGAGTGAATATTTTGATGGTGTGGAAAGTCAAGATGGTCAACGACGATTACAATTGTGTTTAAGAATGATGGATCCGTTGGTAGTTATTCGTATCGACTTGCTAAACTTAAACTTGTAATATTCGTTACACAAAAACAACCGTTTATATATTTATAATTTTTAATACATCTCTCATTCGTTCCTAGTATCAAGTACCTATTAATATTATATAAATAAGCTATATTGGTTTTTATTAATCCAACTATCACATTTTAGTCGATGTCGGTCTCAACTAACGAATTAGATGCTGACGGTCCTAACTTTTAACGTATTTGGTCCCAACGGTCCGTGACTAACAGAATCCTAACGTCGTTAGTTGTAAGGTGCTGGGAAAATGTTTTGTCCGGAAAACTCACATTTTTGCCGGGGAAACTCAACATTTTTGTCCTAAACATCTTTGTAACATTGTGTCGGACCTTTAGGAATCTTTTTTAGCAAAAGCCTCAATTATTGAGGTCGTCGGAACTCTAGAACCATCGTCGGAAACGGTTGGTAGTGCTCAAGTGGTAGTGGTTGGTTGGTGGTGAGTCAATTGGTGGTGGTGGCGGTGTTTCTTGAAAAAATGTGACTTTTCCGACCAAAAACGTTTTTCTGGTAACCTGCAACTAACGATGTTAGGATTCCGTTAGTCGCGGACCGTTGGGAACAAATACATTAAAAGTTGGGACCGTCAGCAGCCAATTCGTTAGTTGGGACCGACATCGACCAAAAGGAGATAGCTGAGACTAATAAAAACCAATATACCTATAAATATAACATATATGTAAACCTAAAAAATATAAATGTTTAACATTCTATGTACAAAATAGTAAGTATATAACTAATTATTTCGAACTCTTAGACACATTCTTTTAGAGTATGTTTGGTTGGAAGTAATAGAATGAGAGAAGAAATGGAATGAACAAGGGAATGAAATGGATCATTACCATTCATTTGTCTTGTTTGGTTAACATATAGGAATGAAATGAATAATTACTTGTTGTTTGGTATAAAAAAATTGTAAGAATGAAATAGAAATGATAAAAATAGTCCTATCCCAAAATATGTTTTTTTTTACAAAATATAAAAAATAAAAAACTGAAATGGCGACGGTGGTGGTGGTAGCGGTTAGCGGGGTGGTTGTGTGGTGGGGGGTGGCGGTGGTAGCATTGGTGGTGATGGCGATGATAGGGTGGCAGTGACGGTAGTGGTGGTCAGGCAGTGATAATGGTGGTGGCGGTTATGGTCAGGTGGTGGTGGTAGCGTTGGTGGTGGCGGCGGAGGTGGTGGTGACGATGACGGTCAGGTGGCGGTGGTGGTTGTTGTTGTTAGGTGGTGGCGGTGTTGAGAAAGTAGGGTGATGGAGGAATGGAATAAAAAAAAGAAGGGGGGAGGGGGGGGGAGAAGGAATGGTTTTGATGGAATGGGATTCCATGTGTAATGGATGATTCCATTCCATTGGGTAACCAAACACCACTTTCTTCATTCTCACGCAATGAATCAATTTCCCCTTATCATTCCTGCATACCAAACGCTACCTAGTGGGAATAAAAACGATAAAACAAATACTAACACGTGAATAGTGACTACCTAAAGAAATTACAAATCATCTTTAGGAAGTATATATAATCATGTCGATCGTGAGATGTGGTTTATGTGGCCAACATAAAGAAACTACAAATCATCTTTTGATACGTACACTGCAGATATTAGACATAAAACTACTTAGGTCAATCATCCTTTCGTGGGTGAATTTACCTATAAGCGGTATGTGTAAATCGGTACAACCTTTTTAAATCTACGTGCGCAACACAAAGTGTTGAGTGAGAAAAGGTACGTAAGGTAATACAAGCGATATTGGCGTTAGCTCTTTGGTTGATTTGGAAAGAGAGAAACGAGAAAATCTTTGAACACAAGGAGTGCTCGTTTATAAAGTTGGTGAATTGGTGTTAATATATTTCTAGTTAATAAAGATTTGCAAAACTTTACAATTCGTTTAGAGTACATGCTATGTTACCACTTACATATGTATCTTTAACTTTGATTATCATGCATTTCATTAATGACTAGTTATCTTATTTATTCTTTTTGAGCGACAAATGATACACTGTTTTTGTTTAATACGAGACTTGAATCCTCACCATCTGACAGGTTTCCACCTTATTAGCCACCTTGATATCATCTATAATATATATATAAACGAAACCATAAAAATCCTACGTTCGTGTCGCGATGTGGTCGCTCCTCCTTTTTTTGGAGTCATCAGATTTGCTTGATTTTTAAATGGAGGTTTCTCATGCATTTGAACCGAATTCACGGGTATGGGTCTCATCAAACTCATATATTTCTTAAACGGGTCATAACATCTCCTTAAATTTAACACTAATCCCACCAAATATTTGATATAAAAATCCTATAAAGTATAATTACACTAAAAATTAATATCTGATTTATTTACAAAAAAATTCATATTATTTATAACTAAAAAACCAATTTTATAGTAAAAAAATAAATGGGTTTTGGATCTCATCAAACCCATATATCTTTTAAACCGGGTTATAACATCTCATTTATTTGTGAAACAATATATTATCAAACTATATTATTAACTTTCATACAATAAAAAAATAAAAATTCAAAAAATAAATAAATATTAGAAACAAATAATATAAAACACCGGTTGTTTCCTACATTCTCTCAAACCAATAGATTGCATTATTTGTAAATTGAGGTTTTTCATGTATTTTACCCGAATTCATGTGTATGGGTCTTACCAAACCTAGATATTCCTTAAACGGGTTATAACATCTCATTAAATTAAAAATTATTCTTATCAAATTATTGATGTGAAAATCCTATAAAATAGGATATACTAAAAATTATTATATGACTTTTTTTTGAAAAAAATATTATTTATAATTAAGAAACAGTTTTATAGTAAAAAAAATAAGGAGGTCTTGGGTCTCACTATACCCAGATAACTTTTAAATTGGGTTATAACGTCTTAGATATTTGTAAAACTCTTTTATCATCAAACTCTATGTATATTATTAATTTCCTTACAATAAATAAAATTAAACTCTAAAAAGTATATAAATATTAAAAACAAATAATGTAAAATAACCTTCGTAATACTGGGAATAAAAAATAGCTGGGCTATATTAACAATAAAAGTTATATATGTAATTTAACCAGTTATGCTTCATAACATTAAATTTTACACCATGTTCAGTATCTTGGTACTAATGGGTTCTTACAACTTGTCATCAAACACTTAAAAATCAATCATTTGTGACATCATGGTCTTGACAATAACACTAGTAAATGAAAATATGCAAGATATATTTTTGATTCAAAATTTACAATTATTAAAAAGATCATATGACAAAACTTATTAAAAAAAAAAGACAATCCAAGATTTTTCTTCAACATGGGTTCAAAAAAAATGTGTAAGTAAATAATTAAAGTAATAAACATGTAACTTTTTTTTTCCTTAATTGGCAACACTGCATGTAGTTCTTATGCTTCCTCTAGCACCAGTAAGTGGCTCAATCTCTCCCATTTTAACCATGGCTGCAGCAAAATCTGATGCAAATCTTGAAGGGTTGTTACTATATTCCAACACAATGCTATCACTCGAGCCACCGTTAAACAACACTTGATCCGATTGAAGAAGACCTCTTCTTTGAACAAGATTCCTAAAGTAATTATTATCAAATGAGTTTGGTGTCACCAAATCAAGCGGTGCCAAGTTTCCATCTCCGGTTCCTCTATTCGCTGGGCAGTTGCGTCTACGCGTGCTAGCGAAATTTGCATCTATGTCCGAGCCGTTACTGTATATCCTGGCTCGAAATGCGACACACCGTGATTGACCAATAGTATGAGACCCTGGTTATTGAAAATATAGTTCATGTGTCATAAAACACATACATAAAATGATTATAGGGTATAAGTTAATAAGTTTATTTTTATATAATTTTTACTACAAATTTAACATTTAGCTTACACATACTATATATAGCTACAAATTATAGGGTATAAGTTTTTGGGGTTAGATCAAATACAAATTTAATTAACGTATTAACATTGAGAATCAAGTAGTGTAATTATATATACAACATAGTGTTATTATAGTATAGTGTAATTACAACATAGTGTAATTACACTACTTTTGCACAGTTGACACGTTAACATTCCCTAAGTTTATAAGTTCCTTTTTATAGATTTTTCCTACAAATTAAACATTTAGCTTACAATTAATTATTTTGCTACAAATTATATATATATATAGAGTACAAGTTTAAAAATTCTAACCAGATAAAGCAACCATCTCTCTTTCATTCAGACCCTTTGCCTCAAAATCTCTAATGAGCGACGGTAGATCCTGATCGGCTCGTGGAAGATCACTGTCAGCTCGTGCTCGGTTTGCATCAGGAGAATCTCTTCTGCCAAGTCCTACTGACCATGAAGGACCACCAACCTGAATATTTTCAAATTATTCATAACTCATCAATATTAAAAAGTTATATATATTTAAATCATTTATTACCGCAACAGAAGCATCACGTGCTGCGACTGCTAGTATATCAGCACATGAAACTATCCCTGGACAAATGTTATCAACTGCGGATTTTGCAGCATCTATAACTTCATAGCCTCCAACCCCAGTATTGGACTGTGCTGTCCTCTCAGTTGTCGCGGGATCGTTTAGTAAAATGGATGCATCGCATCCCTGCAAGTTTTATGTTTTTATGTAAGTGCAAGAATTCAAAAGAAATGAAAACTATAGTGAGTTAATTATACACTAACCAAGATAATGATAAAATGTTAATAACTACTATATTAATATTTAAATTATAGTTTATATAAATGATAAATCAAATAATAATAAAGATAATAGATAATAAACTCGAATAACAAATGCATTTTAGAGGTTTATAAGTCTGAAAAAATTTGACACAATTGTTGTAGTGGGACCCGATGGTCAAACTTCGAAAGGGAACAAATTAAACGAACCTGAACGAAGCAATCATGGAAATGAAGGCGAATAAGTAGAGCCGCCATGCGACGTTGGCGTGACACTGCAGTTCTAATAGAAGTTCTAATGGTGGCGAGTGCATTCGGGCACGCGCTATCATAAAAAGTAGGAGACAACTGCGCATTGATCTCCATATTATTTAATAATAGAATTAAGATGATAATAGAAATAAAAATGGTATGAAATGATTGATGAGAATCCATGTTATTAAGTAGTTGAAAATGAGCTTTAGCCTTGTGGTTTAAAGGTTTATTAATTATTATTAAACTTGGTTTGTATGAAATGAGTGTCATGACTTGAGATATATATATATATAGGTGACATTGTGACAAGTGGTTCAATTATTATTTCATTGTTGAATTGGCTCTTTAGACTAAGCCTAACGTGTGGAGCCATGACATTTATAACATAGTTCACCTTTCTTGACACTATAATTCAAATTTGCAATGACCAACTAATAATGTCTATGCATTAAATAGTTTCAAAGCAAGTTGTTCCCTGTGCGACGAGGTCCGGGTTGGAGTTTAGAATAGCCGTGCTAAGATATTATGAGAGTTTTGCCGATCGCTTGTCCTTTTTCACTTATGGTTTACACAGCATCTAATGGACAAGGCACACCGAGTATATAGGGTCTGAGGTTAAACCACCTATACCTTTTTATATAATACGAATATTTAATCGTTTTTTGATGGATACTCTAGATACAATAACCCCTAATAGACTTCGGCATAAAACCCGATTCTGGATCCGACCCGGTGTACCCAACCAATGTACAAGCCTGGTTCAAGTCATTAGATAAATCGTACCCAGAACCAAACCGGACCCACCGAAACCGAACCAGTTCCACTTTTATTTGTTTGGTCAAAACCAGGACCCGACCCGGTCAAAGCTAGATAAAAACCTGACCAGGTTGATCGAAAACCCGACATACCCGAAACCGGTTCCTTCCCGGTTACGATTTTTCAAAAAAAAAAAAAAAGGTTTGATCTCTAATCTAACCCCTAAGATTTTGAACCTACCTCTATGAAAAAAAAAGACCCTTAACTCCTTAAGGCCTATATCCAAACATATTTTATAAACTTTTAGCCCATCATATAATAAACTAAAGCCCATTTTTGTTAAAAATAATAAGCCCAAAATCCTTGAAGTCCACTTAAGAATCTCATTTTTATTAATTGAAAGCGTTATTTTTATTAAACTTTCCAATTGCTCAAGAAGATTGTTTAGATGATTCATGAATGCTTGATTGCGTATTTAGTTATTTGCTTGAGTCAACTCTTGATTAAAACTTAAATTGTTAAATTGTTAATTGAAACTTGATTTTTCAATTATACTAATTGAAGCTTAACTGGAACTTGTAAGTTGATCTGAAAAATAATGTTTGGTTATAAGTAACATGGAGATATTTTTCAAAAGAAAGTAAATGAGAGTTTATTCCACTTAATCTAAGGGATTGATGGATCATACAAATAAGTTCATTCAAAGCACACAAGTAGTTACACTACAACAAAATATAAAAAGGAGTAATAATAATTACGTTACTTGTGAAACGTAGATATGAAAACATTAAACATGTCACCACAACGTTTGAAACCATTTCATCATCTTCCCCTCCATCCATGGGTTGTCTTGACACACCATCAACACATACATCTGTCGCTATCAAGAAACCCTATTTTTGGTCGACAACGGCATTTCACGGTTAGTGGTGGTTTGTTGTTTGATGAAGACATGAGAGATGAATTAAACAGAGAAAATATAAAGCGAAGTTAAAGTTAAAACATAATGTAGTATATGCATTAACGCTTGTACTTCAGATAACTAACGGAAATATTTAATGGAGTTAAAAAAGTGGTGTCGGCTGAGGAAAAACAAAACTAAAAGATTAATGGAAATGGAATTGTAGAGAAAGAGAATTGGTATGGAGAATGAGAATCATTTCTCTTGTTTGGTACACGAGAAAATAAACAGAGAACTCTACCATACCCAACCCCACCTCCACCCAACCTGACACCACTTACCACCGCAGCCCCACCACCACAGCCCCACCACCACCAGCCCCACCACCACAGCACCACCACAGCCCCACCACCATCAGCAGCACCACCACAGCACCACCACCACAGCCCCACACCACCAGCACCACCACCACAGCCCTTTCTTCAACCACAGCCCACCACCACCGGCTGCCGCCACCAAATCCCCTTCTTCAACCACAGTACACAAGAAATTAAAAAGATTCAAATTTTTGGAACATAAGATATAGAAAAAGGAGGCTCAGATCTGTCATCACTGCCTCTTTGGAGATTTTGTGGTGGTGGTTGTGGTGGCGATGATGATGATGATAATCAGAAGCCACCTGCGACCACCGCCGATTTCCACCACCACTGTCACCCACCTGCGACCACAATCACCCGACCATCTGAAAACCCTAACCTACCACGATCCACCACTTGAAACCCTAATCTCCGTTCACCCGTATCACCTGCAACCTACAACCGGTTACCATCTCTGTGTTCACCACTGCGAACGGCGGAGAGGGGTGGTGGTTGCAGACTTGGAGACGAGGTGGCGGTTGCAGACTTGGAGACGAGGTGGCGGCCGGAGACGGGGTGGTGGCCGGAGACGAGGTGGTGGCCGGAGACGAGGTGGTGACATGCTATGAGGAGGCTGCTGAGAAATGGACTTCTCTTTGTTTTAAAGAGAAATGGAATTCTCTAGTTTTCGAGAAATAGAAAGAGAAATAGAAATGAAAAGTGGAAAACAAACAAAAGAAATATTTCTAATTCCATTTCTCCCCAATCAAATCCCTCTACCAAACACCCCCTTAGATCAAATCATAGGGAGTAAAACCACAATTAACTCTCAATTTTAATCATTTCAATTCTTACCTCAACCCCGTCTAAATTCCCACCAATCATTCTTCTGTTGTAACAGAAAAGTGATTCTTGAATCTTTAAAAAGAGATGGGGGTTTTAAGTTTCATACTTTTTAAAATACTAGCTACGTGCCGCCGCGATGCGGCGCGGTATGCATGCAAACATATCATCGGATGCGTAACCGGTGTTACCGTTTCTGTATGTGCGTGGCTTCAAAATAGTTTGTGCGTAACCCGAAGATAGTATGTTCGTATTTCGGCATTGGAATCTTAGCCGGTATTAGTAAGCACGTCACACAACGATTGTACACGTGTAATCAGGTGTCGATGCGCATTTAACGCTGCATTGAACTCGTCTTGACCCGCAACTAGTTTCGTTTGACACTGTTTAAACCCGAAATTCGTTATGACTTGACCCCTTTCAACCCAAACCCGTCCCGTTCCAAACCAAATTAACCTTTTTATATCGACTCATTACAACCTTAACCTTGTAGACCCATGACCCGAACCCAACCGATTCGTTTGCCGGTCTTTAATGGTAATCAGGTAACACATTAAGTTTTTAAAATAGAAAAAATATAGCAATACCATACTCAAATTAAAGATAATGAAATACTCGTTTTTATGGTATAATGTTTTTAAAAAAATATTAGCGTGTGAAAAAGTTATAAACGTTTAAATGTCGTCAGGGTAGTTAGTTTAAAATAAGAGGTATATATGTAACTATTATATAAATTAACAAAATATGGCTAAGTTAAAGGACCAAACTTGTAGTTAATTTTGAATAACTTAAAAATCAACCGTATGATTTTAGTTTTGCTAAAAGACAAAATTGTCAAAAGACAAAATTGCCCCTAAAATGTCTTAAATTTATGCATTATAGTTTGTACTAAAAGCAACAACTTTGGTACCTCTTAAAAATTAAAAGGTCCCTCACTCATTCTTTATATATAGTATAGATATACAAACAAATATTAAAAATTTAGAGCTCAAATAGTCAGTGTTAACCCACAACAAACATTTTTTTTGATTTTTTTATTATTCTATAGCTCAAATATAAAATCATATCTTAAAACCGTGCCCATATATATATATATATTGGTTTTAGACTTATATCATGTTGTTTTTATTTTTATTTTTCGATGAACGAAATTCCGTCATCTATGAGACTTAAACCCATGACCTCCAAACCCGTTGGTTATTTAAAGGTTTTATCTTTACAAATTTTTTAAAGTCTAATAATTTGTTTATTCAAATTTTAAAACCGATCCAACCAGCAACCAATAACCAGTTTTTAAAATCTTCTTTTCTCAAAACTTTCAAATAAATGAAGTATTTTAGGAATACAAAATTTAATTCCAAAAATTCATTATCTAAATATATAATAATAATAATAATAATTTTCAGTTTTTCATCTTATAACTTAAATTCCGATCCAATATCCCATCAGGGTTTTGGTTAATTTAATTTATTAACTCTGATTGATTAATATAATATAATATAATATAATACATTGTTAAACGAATAATAATAATAATCGAAGATGAACGGTGGTGACGGTGTTGAAATTGATCAGCAGATGATGGTCTCTTCGTTTCTTGAAATTGCCGTTGGCCAGACTCCGGATATTGCTAGACAGTTCTTACAGGTGTTTGTTTGATTAATAATATATTATTATTTGTTGATTGATTGATTTATCAAGATTTTTTTTTAATAGATTAGGGTTTTGAGGTGATGTTGGAAACACTGATTATATGTTTAAGGTTGTAGGTTGGTGCTTAAGAATTATTTTTATTTTTTAGATTAGGGGTTTGCGGCTTTGCGGTTTGCGCTGATATTGAAACATTAATCTTGTTTTAAGGTTTGAGGTTGATCCTCAATAGTTTTTGATGACGGGGGTAGCCCAAAAAAATAATAAAATGGCTGAAACACATTAACGCTAAAAGGGTTAAAAGGTTAAAGGCTTCATTTCCCGCCCAAATTTATGTAAACAAGTACGTGAACAGTACCCACGTGCTACAGTACGATGTCAACTCACTAATCAAATCACTGTTCCCTCTGAGCAAGGGACATGCTCATATAAAGTATTATTATTTTAATCATGGACCAACGGTCCAAAGCTTCCCGCCCACAAAGGTCAACCCTCTAAGCGAACTGGATATCAATTAGTTTGTACACTGGACAAAAGGCTCAGTCTCTCCTTCTATATAATGAGAACTTAGCCATAAGGACACCAAGATCTGGGCAGATAACACCATCTCCCTAATCTTCTCCTCTTCCTTGAGAAATATGCTCTTAGCTTTTTCTTTCTTACTTCAATAACTTCATAGCTTCATCAAGAACATCATCTTAAAACCGATTCCAAACATCACGGTTTCGGATCCTTGGTGAACTATAACAACTAATAACAAACTAGTGAACCTCCTTCTACGTTTTGCAAACGTAGAGGGACACCACGAACTGCGTTAGGCTAAACTGAACCCTTGAAGCCTTTTAGCCTAACCAGTCTATTCACTATCAATGGTCTTATCTTTGTTGTAGCAACAGTTTTTTTTTTTTTTTTTTTTTATATTATGTTTTGATTGTAGTATTAAGATATCGGGCTCGAAGGTTGTATAACTATTAAAGATTAGGGCTTTGCAGCATTTTAGTATTTTTCAAGGAGTTAAAACTTGATATGTTTAAAGATTAGTTTGGGCTGATATTGGAAAATGGAAACACCAATCTTGTTTTAAGGTTGATCTTCAAAAACTATTTTTTTTGTTATGTTTTGACTGTAATATAATGATATTAAGGCTTGAAGGTGTATAACTATTAAAGGTTAAGGCTTTGCATTTGGGCAGTTTAGTCTTTCTTTTAAGGTATTAATATTTGATATGTTTAAAGAACATAAGTAGTTAGTATCTTAATCAATTCATCAAGAAAACAGTTATCTGTTTAAATTTGTTATTTTTATTTATATATATGAAGATTATGGTTTTGAGCTGATAATGGTAGAGAACCAATCTTGTTTTAAGGTTGTAGGTTGATTTTGTAAAACCTTTTTATTTATTTGTTGTTGGTTGACTGTAGTATCATGATATTAGGGCTCGACGGTGTATAAATATTAGAGATTAGGGCATTTGTTTTTTAGGGAGTTACAGCTTGTCTTGTTTAAAGAATATAGGTAGTTAGTATCTTGGATTATGCAAAACAAATGTTTGATAGTTGATATTCATATTCATGATTCTGATACTAATCATTCTATGTACATTCAGGCGACAAGCTGGAAGCTTGATGAAGCAATTCAGCTTTTTTATGTCGGTAATGACGGTGGAGCACCAACACCGCTAGAAAATGACGGGATTTTACCTGAACAAATTACAGGGTATGTGGATGTCAAATTTGATAATATTTTTGTTTATCTGTGTTTTTTAATTTATTTTTAAATGTTTCATTAGAGGCTCTGAGAATCATGTGGGACCTGGTAATGTCGAAAATGATGGCAGTGATGTTCGTGCACCTCTGCCCGTGAAAAGGGACGTTCTTTACGACGCCCCGTTGCTCTATGGGTATGTCGTGTTTTATATCAATTAGAAGCTTATTATTACACACTTACACATTTATAAATGATATTATTATTATTATTATGATTGAAGAGGAAGATTCGGTTACAATCCGCTTGAACCGCGTACAGTGGTCCCCTTTCGGAACTTTGATGATGAGTTAAAACATGCGGGAGTATGGGAAACGAATCAAGGGGCTACTACATCAACACGTCGTAAATCACGAGATAATCTTGCTACATTATACCGCCCTCCTTTTGCTTTGATGTTTCACGGCCAGTTTGAGAAGGTAAAAGTTTTTTTTTTATTATTTTATTCATGGTCCGTTAACGTTTATATATTATTTGTTACATTGGCAGGCAAAAGAAGCTGCAAAAGCGCAAGACCGCTGGCTTATAGTGAACTTACAATCTACCAGAGAGTTTAGCTCGCACACGGTATATATTATTATCTACTAATATTATATTATGTAACACATTATTATTTGTTGTCTGTCAATTTTATTTATTTTTTGTGTAGCTTAACCGTGATACGTGGGCTAATGAAGCAGTTTCTCCAACAATCACTTCCAATTTCATCTTTTGGCAGGTTATATTTTCTTTATATGCTTCCTTTTTTTGTTATTTTTATTTATATATATGAAAATTATATTTTTGCGTTTTATGCATTTAGGTATGTGATGATGCAGAAGAGGGAAGAAAGATAAAAACATACTACAAATTGGAGACTGTTCCTGTAACTCTCGTCATTGACCCTGTTACGGGTCAAAGAATGCGTTCGTGGCGCGGTATGATCCAACCAGAAAGTTTGTTGGAGGTACTTTGTTTATTTAATTAAATTTTTGGAAACTTAAGATGTGAATTTTTATAAATTATGTACTCAAATTTGAAAAAAAAATATTATTTTTGTAACAGGATTTGTTGCAGTTCATGAAAGGTAGCCCGAACAATCATAATATCAGATTGTCCCACAAACGCCCACGAGAAGATTCTCAGGGCCCGCCTCCCAAAATCCACGCTGTGTCAGGTTGTGACTTTGACCCGAACTCGTTGACTTTGCGACCATTACTGACTTTTGATGATGCAGTGGTTGCAGATGGAACAGATGAAGAAGATGAAGTGCGAGTCGCACGAGCGTTATCGATGGAGACAACGATGGAAAATAGCGTTAAAGAACCGTTAAAAGATTCAGATGTTATAAATAATAAAGAAGAAATTAAAAAATCTGAAAAATATAATTATCCATCGTTGCCTGAAGAACCGAAGGGTGACAGGAATTTGATTTGCAGAGTCGGTGTTCGTCTTCCAGATGGACGCAGGCTTCAGAGGAACTTTTTACGCGCTGATCCGATACAGGTAACATTCTTTGACCTGTGACTTTGACTTTGACTTTCGACTTTTGACCAATGATTAGTGATTTTGTGTTTTTTTTTCAGCTGTTGTGGTCATTTTGTCATGAGAACTTGGAGGGTAGTGATGAAAAGCGGTTTCAATTAACTCATGCGATTCCTGGTGCAGTGAAGGATTTGGACTTTGACTGCGAGTCAACGTTTGACCAGTCGGGGCTGGCGAATTCCATGATTTCGGTCACTTGGGAATGAAGATGATATGATCGCTTTGCACCGAACAGTTTTGGTTTAAAATTCTGGATTCTTCGTTGACTTTTTTTGGTCATCTAAATGGAATTCTATTTTTTTGTTCATGGTTCTATTTATTCTCTGCTGTTTATGTATACATGATTATATGGTTATATATAATCTTTTTTGTTTATTTGATCATTTTGATGTCACTTGTGATGGCATCATAATCATGAGTTGAATTCTAACAATTTCAGTATATATTCTGTTTTAACTTTATTGCATTTGAATAACATATCAAGTGAAATCAGAAATGATCACTAATTATGCCTTCATAAGTTTATTTTAAAGAGCAACTTTTATTAAACAGTAAAATTGTAAGGAATATAAAGTTATTAAGAAAAATAATGTAATTAAAGGATAGTTTGAGTTTGAATTTAGCTCGTTTAACGAACTCAAGCTTGACTAGTTCTGAGCTTTATCCATAGCTCGAGCTTGACTCATGAGAAAGTTTGAATCCGTTTTGTCCTTGTATGTTATTAATTATTTTTTTAGTTACTTTTACATGCATGTATAATTATTTTCTATAATTATATTTACATATATTTTAGATATATACTATTTAATTTTATTTTTTATTATCATACACTTATATCACAATATTTGTTATGTTATATATACTTTTAATGGGAAAATATCCAACATATTAATGTCTTAACGTACATTACGTACGCGAATCCATTTTTTCACGAATCGATCCATAAAATCACATCTAAACATCTTGGAATCGTCAATACATATCCAATCAATCATTGGTTCACCGATTAAAACAGTTTTGGATGGTTAATCGATCAATTTTTCACTTTTTTTTTCACAAAGACCGTTTTTGAGCGTTTAATGTGCGTTTAAGTTTTTGTGAGCCTTTTCTGAGCGTTTTAGGTTTTTGCCTTTGTTTTTTTTCCTTTGAGCGTCTCGCGTACCTACCGTACATTAAGACATTACTGTACAGTAACCGCACCCTATTTTTAATTATGAGTACTTTGTATGTTTGTTTAAATTCCTTTGGGCATTTATAGTTTTATACTATTACTATACTCTATATGTAAAAGAAAAAGGGTTTTAAGAGCGAGTTTAAGTGGAGCCTCTTTAGTTATCGGGAAAAAACTAAAATGTTTGTCCTTATCTTTCTTCTCAGACCTTATCAACAGTCATGCTATAAATAAAGCTTTATTTTGTATATATCATTGGTATGGTTTTTTTTATCACGAGCCTAATTAAGCTTGGTATATGATACTCATGCTTCAAATCATGGTCTAGCTTGGGTTTGAGTTTGTTTCAACCTGACTCGGTCGAAATTTTTAACGAACCGGTCTCAAACAGTTTACAAACTTTTGCACTATTTATAAGTAAGAAAATATTGGTCAAACTACATCATGTGTAAGACGACCTTGTTCTATAAATGCAATAACATCACATGTTTATGCCCACAAATTTTAGTGGGATTTGGCAATCACAATAACAATTGTCGACAATTCTACACCATGTATAATTCCATTTTTTTTATAATTAGTGCTTCAAAAAGAAATTATAAACAAATTAATAACCATAAAGCCAACACTTTATAATTTAATTAATTAATTAATATTTAGTTAAAAGCATTATTTACTAAAAAGCCTACATTTTGTTTTATATGAGACTTTCTATTTGACTTGTGTTTACACATGTCTTACACTACCAACTAATTTAATAAATAAAAAATTAGTTTTATATTAGTGTTTTATTGTATCATCAAAACGAACTTAATAAATATTTGACCTATGTCTTGTTTATGTTTATTTTGTTAGTTAAAATACCAAAATCGATCGGTTTAATTATTTGTTAGTTAAAATAAAAGTGTGCCCGATGTACTAGGCTCGCACGTTTGTGCAGGGTCTGAGAAGGGGTCGGATCGCTTTACGATTTGATGTACACAACCTTATCCTACAATTTTTTTGTGCAAAAGGTTGTTTCCACGACTTGAACCGTGATCTCTGGGTCACAAGTATTAACCTTACATTTGCTCCAAGGTCCGCCCTCAACTACCCCTAAGCCCTAAATTAAATGTTTTCGTCTATTTCTCTTATGAGTTTTGATTAGTTTATTACAACTTTAATATGTTCAGCGTTTGACGAGAGACAAGATTGCAATTTGTCACGTACTATATAAAACGGAACAATACAAGATCAGAATAAAGCAGAACAAAAGATCATATATGTTATAACAAACACTTAAATAAAACTCAAATATAACAAAGTTTATTATCATATATCAAAATTTGTCTCAAATATCAAAGACAAGCCTTTATCTACAGGTGATTGTAATAATCAAAATATTAGGTTTAACAATAGCCTTAAATGCCTTTCAAAAAAAACAATAGCCTTAAATGAAATAAATAAAAATGTAATTAATTGAATACTTAATTCGACCAAAATAACATTTTAACATAATTAAAATAGAATAACTGTTAATATCTAAATAAATGCCGGTATAAATTTTGTTTAAGAGTTGCATTCAAAGTATAGCATTTACTGGTATAGTAAACTATATAAGTGCCGGTTTTATACCGACACCTAATGAACTGAAACAACTCTGACTCACATCAATTTCACCGCGGCCGTGAACCGCCACCAGCCACTTAACTCTATAGTACGTCACAGTGCCTTAATATAACTTACTATCGACTGTTTAATAACACGTGTGGAGTTTAAAGAAGGCTAAAATATACAAGACAATGGCGGCCACTAACATCAATGGAATTTTAGATTCTTATCTTATTATCAATAAATATATAAAATATAAGGCACCAATGGTGGTCTATGATCTCACCTACTTTCTATACAATTATTGTAGTGTCGTAACTAATTGTGTGATCAAGTTTGATAAAATGTTATGGGAGTAATTTTGTAATTAGTATAAAGTATAGTTTAGGATGTTTTACGCAACATTTGCAAGTTATGGAGTCTTGATGTAAATGAGGTGGTTATTGGCGGTTATAAAGTTAGTTATATAACCGCCATAAGTGGTTAATTAACCGCCATGATGATGCCTATAAATAGATGTTCGATATAAGTGTCTTGTAACAACATTGTTCGTATTATAAAGATCGTTTCTTGTTCGATCAATAAAGGTTGTGTTTCGGGTTTCATCCCTTGTCGTTCTTCTTCTTTGTTATGTTCTTGATTATTGGTTGAATCGTGATTTTATGGGTCCTACATGAAGTACATAATGTTTTTGAACATGCATTAGAAATATATACATGTACTTAACACGCATCATTTATAGGATTTTACATCGCCTGCGTCGTATAACATATGGGTCTGCTTACAATAACTTACATGGAATATAATGCATATTAAATCTTTGCATTGGAAGCTTAAGCCTTCAAGTTAATAACTTTTTCTTAACGTCAATTAACACATTTTAACTCCTACTCATATATTACATATTTTTGTCAATCATAAGATTTGAACCCCGTAATACTTTGAAAATGTATAATCTTATTTAATACCTTGTTACCGCAAAATAAAAGGTCCTTCGGTTTCAAGCCAATAATTGGAGTGTCCCTCACCCTACTTTCAATAAGATACAAAATGTTATAAACATTATACCACTTTATGAAAAATGGTTGTTTTTACTTCTAAAAGTCAGAATATTTTGTATTTAGAATTCTTTAAATCTTTTGTTTTATGATTATAATTTTCAATCGTATTAGTCTTATAAGCTTCTATTTTTGTATTTTTGAAATTTCGAAACTTTTGAACGTTTGAACTTCTGTTTTGGGGGTTTCTAAAATACGTTTGAACTTCTGTTTTGCGGGTTTCTAAAATTTATAAAATGTTTTCATTTCTTTTTTTAATTTTTTTTTAGTTTTTTATTTGTACAACCTAATATGACATAAGGTAATCACTACAAATTAGAAGAGCCTATTAAGGAGAAACCGAGCATCAACGTGTATATAATTAAAGAATTTACTTATGGATCAATGGTCGGATATCGCTCATAGAAGGAATATTTATGGCAGGGTGTGACCAGTTGAAACCACAACGGAATAATTATGGATGTTACCCAAAAGATCACCTATAACGTGCCATTGAAAGATCGACAAGTAATAAATCACCGATAGATCAACGATTTATCAACTATGGGTAAATTTCCATATCTATTTTTTAAAACTCTTGGTCAACTTTGACTATGTCGGTAATTTTACATTTTTTGTTTGGATTTTAATTTATCTATGAGTGTAACTATAATTTGTTAGTGAACGACATTTTCTAGTAGTTGACCAAATACAAACACACACATTATATACGAATATGGAGAAATATATAACTTAAACGGCTTCAATGTTTCTCTACTCATACTCATGGTTTCAAAGTTTTGATTCTCTTTTTGAAGTTTTTTTTATGTTGTTTTTTGTGACAACACCTACATTAGAATCTAAGTCATTAATTAAAACATGTCTTTGAATATACAAAACCCAATGATATTGTAGTTGTCATTTTTCTTTTAAACTACCAACAAAACTCGATCAACTTGGGTACACATATTTTTTTTTTAAATAGTTGTCTACGCATTAAAATCTTTAACACAATGTTTAGTTATAAAATCTTACCGACCATGTATGACGTATGAGAGCCCTAACTCAACGTCCATTGTTTATATCCACAAGATTTATTAGTGGCAAGAAAACTTTTATATATATCTGCTTGAAGGCCTAACCAATAAATACTAGCCAATAACAAAACCCCCTAACTTATGCAACAATATTATGAATTGATGGATAATATATTTCTTAGACAACTTATAAAAGTAAGCTTGTTTAATTGGTATATATTAAGTCGCCAAGCCAATAACAGCCCATGTTTCTCTCAGTGGTGGATCCAGGAATTTTTTTCAGGTGGTGTACAACTTTTAGATGATTCAATTTCATAGAATCGGGTATAAAAAATTCCGGGTCGGATTGAGGTTCGGGTCGGTTAGATGGTTCGGGCAAAGTTCATTACATAATAAAAATACAATAATAAATTCCGGGTCCGTTTGAGGTTCGGGTCGGTTAGAAACCATATTCACACAATTAACCTTACCTCAACAAAAAACATCCACCAACACCACCACTCTTATCTTTCCAACTATTTTAACACCCAACACCAACAACCATGATTTGAAATATACTATTCGTGACCACAAGCCATTAAAACTAAATTTAACAAATAACCTAACAATTAAGTAGTTAGCAATCAAGAACAATTAACAAGTCAAGAACAATTAACATTTAACAAATGAATGCAAACTTACCTTCAAAGTGGGAGGATTCGAGCAATCGAGCTTCGAGGAAGAGTAGAAGACAGGAGGAGAGGAAGGCAGGAGGTTGGAGAACGGCCGGAAAAGCTGCGGTGGTGGTCGGGGAACGGCCGACGGGGAAGAGGGGACAGGGGAGATAGCAGGCGCCATTGTGTTTAGTGTTTGTGTGTTTTATTTTTTGACTAATAAAACCCTAAATGGGTTGTGCAGTAGTTAGTAAAAAAGAAGAGTTCAAGAAAAAAAGTTCAAAAATTAAATGGAAATCCGGAATTGAACTTGTGACCTTCAAGTTACAAAATCAGCACCTTACCAGCTGGCCAAACGTTTCAAATGTTTTTAAGGTGGTTCCTTCCTAATTTAAAGGTGGTTCCTCTAATGTTTTATATATACAAATACATTATTATTTTGAAACTCGGGTGGTTCCGGGGAACCACCCATTTCTACTATAGATCCGCCCCTGGTTTCTCTTAGCTCGTCCATTCACTACCAAATTAAAGGTTAACATGTCAATCCCATTCATAAAATTCTATATTAAAAAGGTTGTTAAAAAGTGACAAAAACTTGAACCTGGCTTAGACAAACACAAACCCGTATGCTACTTCTTCACACAATAAAATAATTTAAAGCCATTTGACCTAACTAGAATTGAGGAGCCATGTGTCTTATATTGGCTGTCTCAACTAATGAACGGATGTGATTAACTTGGTGGTTACATATGTTGAAGCCTACATAGAATAAACACTAGATCTTAAGTTGGAATTCCACCTAGGCTTGGGTCACTACAAGAAACATGTCACTAGGCCAAGGTTGTTTTGCTAACACCTTTAGGAGAAGTGTAGTAAAATGTCTTGATTTTCTTCGAAGCATTTTATTATTGTTTCAAAAAACGTGTTGTTCCGGATACGCAAACTGGCCCACGCAAGACCGTCCAAGGTCCATCATGTGAGAGGTAAATCAGCCTTACTCAGCGGCAAGACGATTGACGCTTATGATCGGTTTCGAACCCTTTGCCTCTAGGTTATTGTTCCAAGTCTTACGCCTCCTTAACCATCTGAGCTACACGACAGGAACGAAACATTTGGGGGTTTATCGACTCTTTCAAAAATTTTCAATTAATATGTTTTTTTTGGGAATTATAGACTCGTTTCTTCACTCCTTTTACGTATTTCTACTAATCCACATACAAGTCAACTATTTGGGGTTATCTTCAAAGAATACGCATTCCTTGAAGTCCTTGGTTTATCCGTTCATGATGGAATAGCCTCTTCATCAGTGGGAACAGTTGTCGAAAATGGTCAGTGCCAAAAATTTTATTGGGGTCGATTGAGATTTTAACATATATATACTTTTTAAATTTTTTTTCACAGGGGTCGGCCGACACCTACATCTTTGATGTAGGTCTGCCAATGCTCTTCATCTATGATCATCAAATCTTGGCGAATACACCATAGTAACCAGTCACATGATTTTTGTGGACGTTTCCACTACCTAGAATGCGACATGTAGTTCTTTAAGGATGGTATTGACTTTGTTAACACTAGTTTAAAGGCCATCAAAATACACAACACAAAGCATCAACACCACGATATCCACTATAAAGAGGAGATTTATTTTTTCCAACATGAAATGTCATCAAGATACTAACGGGTTCTATTATGAACAGACATATATACGACAAAACTGCGAATTGCCATATATCACGCAAGATGGAAATGAATAAGGCTAGGTATTTTCATGAAAACATTAAAAAATGTTCAAATGACGGTCTATTATCATATATCAAAAGTTGTACAAAAGTTACAACTGATCTATGATTCGAATAATCGAAACATTATGTTCGAAAACCAAAGATAAGAAATCTTGAATATAGTAGAAAATGTATCTTAAATATATACTAAATTTGGTCCAAATAATTAGGACCATGTGTAGTGGATGGAGTCTTATGGGGGAATTTTGCGTCATGTGACGCCATTTTTGTATTGGTGGTTTTTTTATCGAAAATGAGTGTAGTGGATGGAGTCCCTCTAATCATTAACTAGTTATTATAATCTAAATTAAATATAAATAAGATAAATGTGTGATTGATTGGAGTTTGTGGGGGTATATATATGATTGGTCGAACCATTTAATGGATGAGTGCTTTCTAAAGAAGGCCCCAACCACGCTTTGGAGCTTTTTCACCCTCCAAAACACCCCACTACTGGAGGTCTAATATCATCGACTTAACTAAAGCGTAAAACAAAACACGACAATCTAAAATAAAACCAATTGTTAAAAATCCTAAATGATGATATTTTTGAGAAGCTATGTACTAGTTTCTTTACTCTCTTTTCTCATTCTTCCCATTATCATACTAGCTAGTATCAGTTCCTCATAGCTTTGTACCAAAATCAAAGATACAAAATCTCTATATTGATGTGTTTTCATTTGGATGAAAAAAGATTTATTTGTTGGTTCCCCATGTCTTTTAGTTGCTTGTACATTCGCTTGTAGTTCATTTAACCGTGAACACCCGTACCCTTTGTCCCCTTTCAGGACTAATTAAACATATATCATGTGTGTGCTTGCTTATAAGAAAGACACATATAGGTGTATCCTGTTCTATTTTGTTTTGTTTTGTTTTGTATGTATATCTTAATGCAATGAAGCCATCCATTTTTCTTGCATTTGACTAATGACAATTAACTTGTAATGATGTTACCCTTTAAAGATAAATCACTTCCTGTCTGCTACATGCATCCCAAATTCAGGACAGATACAATTGATAGGATACAAAATTATTCTTAGTACACAATATTTGGTTTCGATCAACTTGTTTAAATTCTCCCTCCATTTGAGTATTAAAAACAAGTAGTAATACTTTCCTACACTACATACTCATGTTGGCCCAGCCATTGGTATATAATAATTGTCCACCATCTAAGTGGAAGAACTAAGGTTGCATATATTAGTGTATGCAGTATGCAGTATGCACTATGCACTACACATATATATGTCACATATTGTCTTCTCTTTATATTCTAAATACCCCACCCCCATCCCCAATCAACTTAAGTTCAAAACTCAATGAAAACTGTATAATGGCTGAACATTGCAATAAAAACTCTATCGCAACATCTTCTGCGGCCAAATGGTGGTCAGATGTCCATGCAAGTTCTATGTGTTCATGGACCGACAATCCTCCATGCAATAACTCACAAAAACCTAATTCTAATTGCTCTAATGGTGAAGAAGATGTTTCTTTGTCTACTTCTTTTACAACCAATGCTTCGAACACTTCTGGGCTCAGCATGGAGTCCTCTCGACGACTTGTTGAGAAAGCGACCTCTAACGATCCATATGGAGAGGCCGTTTCTGATAATCATCACCTATGGAACCAAGTGCTACTGTAATTTATTACATCAAAGATCTTTAATACTTGATATATGTAACTTACATATAACTTTCTTAAGTAAAATATAATTTTCAAATACATATATAGTTACAAACAATCACTAATTAACCATCTCTTGTGTTTTCTCACACACAATTACTTTTTCACTCTTGATTGGTTGTATACTCGAAAAAATTGGAGGTGGTTATAGTATTAAACAAATGCAACACTTGGCGATAAGGGTGGTTCGGACATTAATCTCAAACGGGTGATTTGCCAAAGATCTAAATTTTTGGGATTATTAGTTAAAATAGTTTATTAATTTAAAGTTCGATAGAATTAGAATTAGAGTTTAATCGTGCTTCCTAATTCCTAGTTTCCTTGTTCCTTAAGCATCAAGTGCGCCTTGTATCTTGAATTCACTTGTCGATAAATAAAAGGAAAGAGTTTCTTTTGTGTTGGAAGCAGAAGCCGGTGTTTGTGTTTGGTTCGGACCTATTTCGCTTGTGTAATCTTAATTCTTAAACATATAGTAATATTTCTGAATATTAATATAAACTTTTAAAAGATGGTTGTTTAGGGCTATTGTTAGCATTTTCCATAAATATAATAAAAAGTTTTTGAATTTGAGCAAACTCTAGCTAGCTAACATATTAATGTTACCTTTAAAGTTAATTAAACTCCAATATGTATAGAAAACATAAGTCTTTATGCACTCCCCTCTCTTTAAAAATAAAAAAGAAAAAAAGTTATAAAAAGGTGGTCATAGATTTACTTCTAAGTTCCAATCTAATATTATTGCTATCTTGTAATGATGAATCCTTGATTGAAAGAGAAAATGAAAAGTGGGATCCTTGTTGAAAAAGGTTTTTCAGTGGATTCATTTTGTTCTTTCCATTATTCCACTTTACTTTAACAAAACCTAACATCCCATATATATATATATATATATATATATATATATTATGTTTGTCAACTATAGTTTATACATTAGCTTAAACATATATATGTATGTATTTATTATGTTTATATAAACCATCCTTGTGCTAGTACTGAGGAAACTAATACATATGTAGAGACGTGGGAACTACCGGAGAACCGCAAAACATTCCAACTCGTTTGTTCGATCAACCGATTGATTACTTGAAGAAAATAGAGAGTGGATGGGAGTTTTCAGGCCAAGCAAATAATATTAATCAGTTTCAAAAGAATAGTCTTAACGTGTTTAAAGATAGCATGTATCAAAGCAAGATACCATCTACAGTCAACAGTTGGTCCACAGCTCCACCAGAAGATGAAATATGTCCACAGTTTGATCAATACATTGGTCAATTCACAACAATAAAGAATGAACAACCGGATAGTAATTATACTCATCGTGATCCGGGATTCTTTCGAAGGAGATTGAGTAGTCATGCTAGTGATTATGAGGCAGGGATTAATATTAATCAAATGGTAGTTGGAGATACTAATAATATTATTAACAATAATAAGTATTATTACAATGGTATGTCGGATATGGTGTGTACCAATGGAAGGGGTTTTGTTGATTTAGTTACTTTTGGTAGCTGTGAAAACAAACCATCATCAGAAAACATGTTTAATAAATCCAACATGAATACCATGAATCTACCAGACAGAAGGAAGCCTGACCTCCTAAACTCTCATCAGGTAAAATCCTCACTCAAACTATTTAGAACTATGTAATATTATATTTAAAGAGCATAAGAAGTTACTAGCATCAGCAAGAGAAAAATTTACATGCCCCAAGTTTCAAAGCATGGATCACCAAAAGTATATATATGATATATATGGAGAACCATGTCGCACACTCGCACGATCAAGATAAATATACAACTATATACACATATATATACACCGTAAGAATCATTACACAATACAGTAGAAACTCGATAAATTAATACTCGATTATTTAATAAACTCTCTAAAATAATATTTTTTGTCGGTCCCGACTCAGGGATAGGGTGCTAAATTAATAATTCGCTAAAATTATAAGATAATACATTTTTGATAATTTCTTTAGACCCCATATAAAATATAAATTAATAATTCCTTATATATAGCATATTACATGAATAATTTATGAAGGTTTCTTGAAAACTGATCTTGTATTTATATAGAAAATATTTTTAATGTCCATAAAGTGATACATTGAACACAAGAAGCATAATAAGGTGAGAGATTGAAGGTTTCTTTCAAATTGGGCCGTTCATTTGATATAAATGCATTGTATACAATAATTAAGTGAAAGCTTGAAAGGTGTTTGTAAACTAAGTATTCTACTATAAATTAATAAAATATTAATTAATCTATAAATTAATAATTATTAATTTATAGATTAATTAATAACTCTTTTAATTAATAAATTTTGGTGGTCCCAAATGTATTATTTTTTAGAGTTTCTACTGTACTAGTTTATTGCGGAAAAAGAAAAACAAATTTAAATCGTTTAACTTCTATAAAAATAATTCATGCTTTTAAGCTTTTGATTCATGTGGTGATATATGTGTGTAACAACACATAGTACTAATGTTTTTGAGAAGTTCTTGATGAATTATGCCCCCCTTTACCATATAAATGGCACTCAAATTGATATTGAGAACCAACTTTTTGATGCATTTAAATATTAAAAACCTAATTAATAAGTGGCCCTAACAAATAGATAGTGGTGCAAATCTCTAGGGCCGTCTCTGAGGATTTAAATATCTCGGTCAAGCCAAAATAAAAATGCCTGTAGGTTTTAACGAAAATTTTTTATTCGTTAATGTACATGGATAAAACTTTTATCGACCGATTTATTATAAGTAGAAATCATTCTAAGCATGTAATTATCTCATAAACCATTGCAAATAACCTTATTTTTAACACCAAAAAACATATATATGTAATATGTATAAAAAAGTTTGCGCCCCCGAAACTTATTGCCCCGAAAAATGGTGCGTGTATATAAAAACAACATATATATTGTACTAGTCACATATGCATGTGTGTGTATATATATATGTGTGTGTGATACCCTAATTAGGTTATAAAATATATATACACAATTGCAGCCAATAAGATCAAGAGGCAGCACACTTACTAAACTCAATGGGAGGGGAATTAGAGTTTTTAATGGAGGGAAGAAGAGAAAATCAGAAGACCAATCTGGGTCACTGAAGAAACACTAATCGACCCCGGGCAGATTACGGATAATCTGGGGGTTAAGTAGATGTTTCCCACGAGGGGTTAGATCCGGCAAAGATTGTTCTTCTGATAACCTGCAAAACAGACACCGTGAGCTCGTCACTGAGAAGGGGGGTACCTCCTTGTGACCATCCTCCGGCGTGAGAATCAGACTAGATTGCTCTTGAATATAAGTGTATATTAAGATATTGCTAGAGCAGATATCAGGTATAAGATATAAGATACAAGATAAGATAAGATGATCATACCATTTGGGGTATTTATAGCCGAAGGTAGGTTTCCAAGAAGGTATAGCCGGCTGAATAGTATTCCTGTTCTACCAACCGTGGCCTACGCAGGTGGCATGCTGGTAGTTGGTGGGTAGGCAGCGGCTGACAGTGACCAGGCCTGCTGTGTACTATTCCTTTTCCACCAACTGCCGGCTATGCACGTGGTATGACAGGAGTTGGTGAGTAGGCAGCGGCTAATAGTGACATACAGTACAAGAGCATGCTGCTCGCCATACTGTTGTCAATGAGCTGTCGTATCTCTGGTCAGATCTTTTGCCCATACCTCGTCAGGTACAGTACAAAAGATCCTCCAGTATCGTATGGACTGGCTTATTTGGGCGGGAGTATTCCCCCTCCCGCCTTTGTGCGGGATTGTTCCCGGCTTTGCTCATTCCTTCAGGTGACTACTGAATTATTGAGAGCTAAGTGCCTTGTGCGTGTAGCCTTGCTGCGCGGGTGGCCTTCCCTGATGGCTTGTATCCGCAGCTGCGGGAACAGGCGGAGTACTTCACCATTGGGAGGCATTTCCTGCGGGAACAGCTTGCGTACTGCGCATAAGGACTTCACGTCTCTGAGCATGGTGGGTCCTGCGGATCCAGTTGGTTTCTGCGCAGACGTCTCTCTTCAAGGTGAGTCCTGCGGGTCCAACTGGGCTCTGCTGGGACCTACCTCTTCAAGTCCCCCCAGTCCAATGTTCTTCTCATGAATGTTTAATAAAGTGAGGTGAACTTTTGGACTTAAGCAAAGAGTTTTGAAAAGGGTTTAGTTTTAAGGTTTTCCATGGGGATTCTTCCCGCGGAAGTCCTAATGTCACTTGCAGAAATTCCCGACTTTCCTGCTTGATCTTTGGGTATGATGCGGGTAGTTCTTTAACCTCCTCGCAAGTCAGGAGCGTTGAGTCCCACTTGTGGATTCTCCATGAGGTTTTGGTAGTTTTGAAAATAGTGATCAATTATGTTAAAACCACCAATTCCATCTTGGAGTTTCAAACAATATAGTTCTTGACGTTCCCGCTATGCGGGGATGTTATTCCCGTTTCCGCAAGCATAACCCAGAAGATCCTTCTTGGTTTCAATTCTCTGCGGAGCGCTAGGTATGTGAAGGGTTTTGCCTTGACACTGTACCCGCACTCGTCTTACGGTTACTTTACTTACAAGGTGTTCCTGGCGTCAATTCCCTGCGGGTGCTAAGTATGTGAAGGGTTTTGCCTTAACACTGTACCCGGACCTGTCTTATGGTTACTTGGTTGCCGAGGTATTCTTGGCTTCAATTCCCTACAGGTGCTAAGTATGTGAAGGGTTTTGCCTTAACACTGTACTCGCACCTGTCTTATAGTTACTTGGTTGCCAAGGTATTTTCCCGCTTACTTTTGAATCTTTTTGAAATTTTGAAATTCGAAGAGTTGGTGAAAGGATAAGAACAGTCCAAACTGTTGAAACGTCGTGCGACGGTTTCTTCTGACTGTGTCAGGACGTGCAGGAAGTTATGGTGACGTGACAGTACATGGTCATTCCAGACGCTTTTTCAGGCGCGTGGGCGCGATTTTTCGGGCGCGTGGCCGCGAAATTAATGGCACGCGTCCTTTCAACAGCTGTTGCCAGCTTGCTCTTTGCCACGTGTCATAGTTTCATTGCACCTGCGATTTCTCTCTCTTCCGCATTAAATTCATCGCATTAATTGCGATGAGTATATAAAGGGGGAGAGGGTCCTTTGCAATCCACACTTTCACTTTCTCTTCATCTTCAAAACGATTTCCGGCGAATACTCACCTTTTCAGTCGAGCATTCTCTTGAAATCGTTCTCTTCTTTCATAACTGCAAGATGTCTTCTGCTCACGATCTTGAGGCTACAGCCGAGGAGGCTGTGGTGTACGCCGAGAACCCGTCATCCACGTCCGACAAGGATGACAAGAGTACTGCTGGCGAGTGCCAGTGTGCTCTGCCTGTCGATCTATATCAGTACATCGTCAGGAAGTTCATGCTCGAGTCTTTCGAGCCTGAGTTTCCTGAACCTCACCAGACGGTGTATGATGCCCCCAGAGGCAAGATCGGGGTATATGCCGCATTCTTTGTCTATGGGAATCTTAGGTTCCCCTTGACGAAGTTTGTGTACCGTGTTCTGGAGAGGCACGGTGTACACTTGACCGAGATACACCCGATGGCGATCGCGAAGATTCGCCACTTCGAGTGGGTGTGCCGGATTCTGGGCGTTGAGCCTTTCGTCGACCGCCTGATGACCTTCTACTCTTGGAGGTGCATCCAGGGGTGGTATACTCTGATAACCCGGATCAAGGATTTGAAGATTTGCGCAACCGAGCGCCGTCTTCGTTCGTGGAAGCGGGAGTTCTTTTATATCTCCGCTCGCGCCATCCCCCTTGCCATGAAGTTCAAGAATGGGCAAGCACTCCCCAGCCTTCACGCCTCCAACTACCATGAGGCGGAATGGTTCTCAAAGATTTCCCGAGTCCAATCTCAGGTTTACCGCTTTGCGGAGTCCGGGATGGTGATGCTCGGGATGAGCCGGGTGTGGAAGGATGCGGAGGCGCAAAAGATCCCGATCGTCCTTGAATACGGTTTGAACTCTGTCCCTTACGGTATGCTTCATTTCTTTTTGTTGATTTAGAATTTCTTCTAACTTCTTTCCTGTTTATTTCAAAGGGGAACGACTTGCAGTCTCTCCTGCAGCCGCGGGAGAGTGATGGTCCCGCTCGGATGGGTACTCGTGCTCTCGATGAGAACGAGTTGCCCATCTTGGAGCAAACGCGGGATCGGTTTGTGGAGGCCTACCCGCCAGGCCACCCTATTCTGAGCGCCACGCGGCCAGGTAAGGCGTTATTCAACCCTCGACCTCTCAATGCTGAAACCTCTGCTGGAATTCCTCTAATCTTGTCATCTTCTGATGAGGAATCCGCAGATGGTCCTCCGTTGGTGCGGAAGAAGAAAGCTGCCGGCGGGAAGGGGAAGGCAAAGGTTGCCTCCACTGCCGATCCGGTGCCTCGGTCTGATTCAGAGACCGAAAGCGAGGAGGTGGCGGGGAACCCTGGTGGTGCTGAGACCACTGCTCCGGAGGCTGAAATGATCGTCACCTCCGAGCAGCCCAGGACAACGGTGAGCGGCGTGAAGAGGCCGGCTCCATCGGGTTCGTCCCCGCCTGTTCGCACTTTTAGGCTCAAGAAAACCCGTAAGTACAAACTTCCTTTACTTCTTAACTTCATATCTTTCCGCCAATATACTTATATCTTCTTTGTACAGGCGTGGATGCTGCCGCATTCCAGGGTGGAGCGGGGAGGGGCACCTCCGGACCCATGACGGTAGGCTTGGTCCACCTACCTGAGGCGATGACCCAGGCGGCTGCGCCTGCTTCAGTTGTTGGTTCAGTTGCTCACCCAGTTGGGCCAACTGTTCCAACTGTGAAGACATCTCCGCCGGTTGTCAGTGCCATATTTACTGAATCTTTCACTGAGCCGGCGGTGACTATTTCTGCGACCACGGTTGTGAGTTCACCTCCGTTGGTTTCTACCGCGGCGGCCTCCATGCCTCATCCGACGTCGGCAGCTACGGCCGACCCTTCAGGTATGCTTGGAGCTTCTCGCCAACCTCTGCCTCCTTCCCATCTGCCTGACCTCTTGGATGGATTTCCCTTGGGTTCAGGTGATGGGTTTGGCGGCTATCGGCCTGTTGTCGACCCTACAGGTGCGTAGGGTTCTTTTGGCCTTTTTATATATATATCATTTTTTCCTAACTGCTTTTTGTTTTTTGCAGTGTCGGATTCCAATGAAGTGTATGTTCCACGATGGAACATCCGCCGAGGAACAACCCTTCGCACGCCTGTGAAGTGCGTGGAGTGGGCTCGTCACGCAGCTCCCAGCGGTGCGTTGGGGGAAGCTATGGCTAGCTACCAGGAGGGTAGGCTAACCAATGAGCTTCGGATTCTCCTGGCACGGATGCAGCCGCGCGTCGAGCTGCTTTGTCGTGAAAACGACAAGTTAAAAGCAGCTCGTATTCAAGAAGTAGCTCAGGCGCGGGCTGTCCGGGAGGAGAACATAAGGCTTACCGCAGTGGCTGCGGAAAAGGAGAAGGCCTTCAAGGCCCTCGAGGTTGAAGTTCAGGCCCGGTTCGAGGCCCGTTCCAAGGCTGCCCAAGCTGTTAACGAACAGCTTCGGCTGGCTAAGGAAACTGCAAGGAACGCAACTGAGAGGGCCACCAAGGCTGAAGCTGTTGCTGAGCCTTTACGCCTCGAGAATGAGGAACTTAAAGCCAAACTAGAGGCGCTCCAACAGGCTCATGATGCCTTGGCGATGGAAGACGCCAAGAAGCTCCAAGAGATCTTGGACCAGAGCGGGGTGCTTGACCACACTGAGCGGAAGCTAAAGGGCGTTGAAGAGGCTGCTGCTAAAGAAGTGTTGCTTGCCAACCTCAACAAAAGTGAAGCCGAACGCGCCCGTAACCAAGCTCAAGCTGCCCTCCAGGAGGCTCTGGTTGCCAAGGAATGGCTTCTTCGAAAAGCGTTGTCTCAGGTATGTTTAATTTCATTATATCTTTACGCTTTTCTTTGTAAATAGAAAAGGTTTTGATACTTGTATTTTTTCTTGTAGGTTGTGCATCGAGTCTTCACGGACACATCATACGACGATGCCATGAGCGCAGCCCTCAACGCTTCTCACGAGGATGGGGAAAAGGCCGGCTTCCTGCTTGGTCTAGGGTTCGTTGAGAAAGGCATCCCGCCTTCCAACTTCCCTTTATATGACGTTGATACTGAAGCTGTATATGACCAAGCAGTGAATCAGTATGCCGCCTTCCCGCATCCGGTGGTGGAGAAGGTGAACGAAGTTGCTGTTGCTGATGATGGGCTAGCTATCCTTAAAGCTTTCCTTGAACCGTCACGTTCTACTGATGGTGCGGGTCCAAGTGGAAGTGGTCCTGAAGCCTGATCCTGAAGATCCATTCCCACTGTTAGGATAGGTTTAGCTTGTGTAGATTAATATTCTTGTAGGCGGGTAGTTACCCGGCCATTCTTGTAATGAATTATTATGAAATATAAATCTTTGTGCGGGTAAGACCGCTACTTTCACTGGATGACTTGCTTTATAAACGTTATATGACTTGCTCATGCATACTTTAGTTTAAATTAGCAATTTTCCAAGTGTTTAGAATAAGTTAACCTTTGAACGTGGTAGATAATTGGTTGAAGTTTTGCTTCCTCCTTCGTGATTGTGCGGGTAGAACCGTCACTTGCACTTAGTAGGATGGCTAAACTTTACCTATATCTGACCTGTGTGGAGGTTTTCCTCATCTTTTTGTTAATTTTTCTAAGTGTTTAGAATAAGTTAACCTTTGAACGTGGTAGATAATAGGTTGGAGTTTTGCTTCCCCCTTCGTGATTGTGCGGGTGAAACCGTCACTTACACTTGGTAGGATGGCTAAACTTTACTTATATCTGACCTGTGTGGAGGTTTTCCTCATCTTTTTGTTAATTTTTCTAAGTGTTTAGAATAAGTTAACCTTTGAACGTGGTAGATAATAGGTTGGAGTTTTGCTTCCCCCTTCGTGATTGTGCGGGTGAAACCGTCACTTGCACTTGGTAGGATGGCTAAACTTTACCTATATCTGACCTGCGTGGAGGTTTTCCTCATCCTTCTGTTAGAAATTTTCTAAGTTTTTTGAATAAGTTAACCGTTCGACGCGTGGTTGTCAATAGGTTCGGTTTCCTCTATCATGATTTGTGCGGTTAGGACCGGCACTTTCAATTAATGGGATGACCAACGTTTACCTATGACTGACCTGCGTGAAGGTTTGCCGTTTTTTTGGTTTATGCGGGTTTTGCCGCCTTCCCCACGCAACGACTTTCCACGTAATTATGCGGTGAATACCGGCATGTTAGTGTTGAATAAATTAACCGTTCGACGCGCGGTTGTTAATAGGTTAGTGTTCAGTTTCCTCTATCATGATTCGTGCGGATAGACCGGCACTTACATTTAGTGGGATGACTGAACTTTACCTTTAACTGACCTGCGTGAAGGTTTGCCATTTTTTGGGTTTATGCGGGTTTTGCCGCCTTCCCCACGCAACGACTTTCGCACTTATGTATGCGGTGAAGACCGGCATATCCGTGTGGAAAGTTCATAAAGTATAAATGTAAAATCATCAGCGTCAATGTGATGAGAATCATTTCCATTAGAAGTGGCTCTGGGCCTTTTCTTTACAAGTTTGGAATTGATCTACATGCAAACTGTGTAATTGAGTTCCCTTCCATGTTGTTGAGATGGGAGTACCATCGAGCCGATATGCACCTGGTTCGGGATCTCGTTGTTTACGCAGTATGTAGTCTCCAACATTGAAGCTGCAATTTTATTCGTGTTTTCCCCAACTGGGGTTCTACACGCATCAGCCTGCTCAGCGTTCATTGCGCCACGAGGTGCGCGAGCGTCCCATCTCTGACAAATGCTTCGACCATGTCCTTTACGTCTGTGCATTCTTCAGTGTTGTGGCCTTTTGTCCTGTGAAAATCACAGTATTTGCTCCGATCAGCATTGTGACGATGTCGGATTATTGGAGCCTTCGGCCATGGGAGCTCCTCAGTGGCGGATATCTCGGTGACGCTTTTGGTGAGTGGCGTCCATCTGGAGTTCTGGTTCGATTGTACGTTATCCCTTCCGCCTAACCTATGTTGCAAGCCGGATGAGGTGTCAAAGTTTACCCTTGACTGCCAAATGCCTAGCTTCCGCTTTTTGTTTAGTCGGGCGGTAAGGACATTGTCTTCTCTTGTTTTCTGGGTGTAGAGGTTTGTGCTCTGGGGGAGATCTCTACCCAGTTGCTTCTCCGTTTCCGCAAAGCGTTTAGCTGCTGTCATGATGGCATCCCATGTGGATGGCATGCCATCTTTATCCGTTAAGGTACGGATGAGCTCTGGGTCGTTCGCGCCCTGGATAAAAGCAGCGCGAACAAGATCTTCGCTAATATTACCCAGACTTAGCTTCTTTGAGTTGAAGCGAGTGATGAAGTCTGGCAAAGATTCATCTTTTTCTCGAATGCAATTGAGGATTGTCCATTGCTCCTCGGTATACTTTCTTTGTTGGCTGAAGTGTTGGCTAAACTTCTGCTGGAAGTCTTCCCAATCGTAGATGTGGTGGATCGGTAGACGATCGAACCACGCTCTAGCTGCCCCAACAATCGTCATTTGGAACATGTAACACCACGTAGGTTCCGTCCAACTACTGACGGTTGCCCCCGCTATGAACCTGTTCAAGTGATCATCTGGATCAGATATACCATCGTAAGTGCCGATGTTGGACATCTGTTTGGCACTTTTCGGGACGATTGCTTTCGCAATGTCCCTTGCAAATTTGGACGTTCCCGCCTTTGCAGCAGTTGGTGTAAATGTTTTGGAGAAGTCACGTGGGTTTCCACCCGCGTTTTTTGGTTTGAAGGTTTCTCCAAAACGCCTTCTCGGTTGGGAGTCCGTTTCCTTACGCTTCCCTTTCGCCCTATGACGAGGGTTTGCGTCACTATCGGATTCCTCCGAATCATCGTCAAAGTACTCTACGAATTCATCAGCCTGTTGGAGTAAACGTAAGCGTTCATCCAACTCAGCTTGGAATTCTTTTTGACGTGCTTCCGCCCACGTTTTAACTTCATCGAGTGTTTGGCGGGGGAGCCTCGTTCGTTGTTTCTCTAATTGGGTATCGGTGAATCCCAGTGAGCGATTATTTACTGCACTTGCCCCAGCTTGGGTAACTGGGGTAGTGTTCGTAAAAACTGTGTAGTCGCCGGTATTCCCCCCAGTAGCTGGGGTTGTGGTTACCGGAGTTTCTTTAACCATCTTTTCAGAAGTTTGAAAAAACTGAAAAGAAATGAAGTTCTAGCTTTTATGCACGGATGGCGCCAATGAAGAAACACTAATCGACCCCGGGCAGATTACGGATAATCTGGGGGTTAAGTAGATCTTTCCCACGAGGGGTTAGATCCGGCAAAGATTGTTCTTCTGATAACCTGCAAAACAGACACCGTGAGCTCGTCACTGAGAAGGGGGGGTACCTCCTTGTGACCACCCTCCGGCGTGAGAATCAGACTAGATTGCTCTTGAATATAAGTGTATATTAAGAGATTGCTAGAGCAGATATCAGGTATAAGATATAAGATACAAGATAAGATAAGATGATCATACCATTTGGGGTATTTATAGCCGAAGGTAGGTTTCCAAGAAGGTATAGCCGGCTGAATAGTATTCCTGTTCTACCAACTGTGGCCTACGCAGGTGCCATGCTGGTAGTTGGTGGGTAGGCAGCGGCTGACAGTGACCAGGCCTGCTGTGTACTATTCCTTTTCCACCAACTGCCGGCTATGCACGTGGTATGACAGGAGTTGGTGAGTAGGCAGCGGCTAATAGTGACATACAGTACAAGAGCATGCTGCTCGCCATACTGTTGTCAATGAGCTGTCGTATCTCTGGTCAGATCTTTTGCCCATACCTCGTCAGGTACAGTACAAAAGATCCTCCAGTATCGTACGGACTGGCTTATTTGGGCGGGAGTATTCCCCCTCCCGCCTTTGTGCGGGATTGTTCCCGGCTTTGCTCATTTAAAGAAGACTAAGCTTGAGACTTCTACAGTTTCATCAACTAAGGTATCCATTAGCTTGTTTACATAGATTTAAATCTAACTCCAATTAATATATATTAACTTTTTCTAACGTTAATTCTTAACATATAATTTTCCTATAGGTTCAGATTCCTAAAGCAAAGCTTGGGGATAAAATAACAGCCCTTCAGCAAATCGTGTCACCATTCGGCAAGGTACGTACTCAAGAACACACGAAACTCGGTTGTCTAATATTTTTCTTTTGTTACAACTGAAAATATAACTTTGGTTAACTTTCAGACAGATACAGCTTCTGTATTAGGGGAAGCAATTTGTTATATCAAGTGTGTACAAGAGCAAGTACAAGTAAAACTAAAAGTATCACTTACTAATATATGTTTTGACATATTTCTTCACTACTTAATAATGATTTAATAACACATATTATGATATTATCTTTTGCAGTTATTGAGCAATCCATACTTGAAGACCAATATGATTAAGGTGAGCCTCAAGATTATACACAAAATACAAAATTTTAGCATTTAGAAATTAATAAAGAAGGTGAACAAACATTTGTTATTTTGGATTTTTAATTAATCAGGACTCGTGGATGCGATACGAAACATAAGATAGAGGAGATATGAAGCTTGATCTCAAGAGTAGAGGTCTGTGTTTGGTTCCTGTGTCATGTACTCCTCAAGTGTACCATGAAAATGTCAGATCGGACTATTGGACTCCAACATATAGAGGATGTTTCTATAGATAGGAGACATATAATTGTATAATTTTGGTTAGATATGTTTTAAGTCAATAACTGGTTCAACTTCTTGCAACAATTATATATATGCATATCAGCCTCCTTTGTTTATAATCATGATTAACATACTATGAGCTTTTAGTTAGTGAAGTTGTGTAATACTAAAATCCAGTGTTGTAAAAGTCGGATTCCAAGGCCGACTAGTCGGTCATCAGAGCCCTACCTTAGAGACTTTCTTCAAGTCGGTCTGGCTTAGTCGGAGGTGATCAAAGTTGGTCAAAAGACAGGCCGGGCTAGGTGGTCAAAAGCCGGGCTAGGAATTTCTAAAAGTCGGTTAAAAGTCAATCAAAAGTTGGACAAAAAGTCGGGCTAGGCGGTTATGCTTATTTTGGCAAATATATAATATCTAAAAATTATTTAATCTTTATATTTACCATGTACCGAGTACTCCCAACTCCCGGCCGCCTAGTGACTTTTGCAACCTTGCTAAAACCCAACTATACTGTCTATACTGAAATGGAAATAGCAGTATTAAGACTACAAGTACAACCTAGTCCGTTTGCGGGTTTCATAAACAGTAAAACACCACATTGCAGATGCTATAGACAAACATGCACAAAACAAACAAGAAAGAAAATACGAGAGAAAGAAAATTAATCTGATTGTAGATGTTGTGTGTTTGTTATTATTATTATTAGTTTTTTTTTTTAAAGCAAACTTTATGTAAAGTACCCCTACTTAACAAGTAAGTGAATAACTAACTTGGAGCAAAATAAAGAACAAATACATGAGAAGGATGGGCTTTGCTTTTATACCTCATTAGCCAATATATGTACATGACTTGCGTTGTCGACATGTTCTCATTTTTTCTCTTTTAAATGAAAATTAAATAGTGGCAACCTATATAATATATATAGATCAAATTTCTATATGTAAGTGATCCCAATGCAAAAGCTTAAATATATACATGTAAACACTAGAAATCAACATGCTTTCATATTTTGTAAAGAAAACGATTATTTTAATCCAATTTTAGTATATCAAAGTTTATAAGTTTTTTTTAAAGTTATTCCCTAAAAGAAAATAATATTAATAATAATAATAATAATAATAATTTTATATCCCTTAAACAAGGTATAATCCGTTTGGATGAACTTTCAATTGGCAAATAAAAAGCTAGACTGGATAATCTTTTTATCTTATTGGTATAAATTTGCAAAAAAAAAAAAAAAAAGATTTGGCTGTTTTCAAATTTCTAAATCAACAAAAGAGACTATGATATATTGCAGCTCATACGTAACATATGTATTAATTGTACTTTTCAAGTCACTTTTAGTCATTTTCATAGCTTCGTGTGTTATGTTTTCACGCATAATCAATTTCACACCTTCTTGTATTATATTAAAGTTAAGTTGATACGACCTTTTTACGTAGAGAACGAAAGGATTAAACAATCTGATTACTTTTTTTTTCTTTTCTTTTGAAAAGTAAGTCTTCTAGCCTGACACAACGTCGATTCTTGTAGGACGCAACTTTAGTGGTCAAGGCTCTTAGAAATTTTTAGACTCAATGTGAGAAAAAAAATTGGCCATTAAGTAAGAGGGTTTTTACTTATTTATTTATTATTTTTATTTTAATAATTAAAATTTTAAATGTGTTTATTAGGTTATCACTTGAGTCATGAAAAAAAAAATTTGTAACAAAAATGGTCTTAAATAAATTGGGTAAACACATAAACTTTGGAAAGTACATATATATATTTAATGGGGTGATCAGATTCGTCACCCTCGCTGTCTCCCCTCGAAGCAAGCTATGTTAGTAGTGTAAACAAGCTAAGCTGAGCTTGAGCTCGACTTATTTATTATTTATTAAGTCATATTCATTTTTAATTCATTTGATATATTTTGAAAAAACCATTAAACAAGCCTAAGCCCCACTGTTCTCATACGTAGTACCTTTAACGGCCCAAAGCTTGGCTCGAGCTTGATAATGCATTCATGTAAAACACTAAAACTAATACATAGAGGTCCGACGATCATACAAGGCTCAAACTCAGACTCGATATCTAAACAAGCTTCATTTAAGATTTGAGTTTTGCTAAGCTCGACAAGGCTCGTATCATTTTAACGAACCAATATCAAGTAACTTGCGAATAGCTGGGCATGTTTACACCCATAGAGATTTTCAAAAGAATGTATGTCATTGGCAGAGGCTAACACAACCAAAATCAGTTCCCAACCAAACCGTTTTGAAGTGTTGAAAACTTGGAACTAAGGAAACCTGTTCGGATAGGCTCGAAATGTTTTTAGATAATTAGATTAAAATCAATTTAGTTTTCAGGTTTGTTCATATTCGGGATGAACAAATTCGGTACCGGTACTGAAATCGGTATAAAAGTTTTGAGTTTAGGTATCGGTATGGTCAATGGCGGATGTTTCTTTGGGCCAAGGTGGGCCGCGGCCCCACCACGTTTTTCGCTCGGTAGTGTAGTTTTCCGGAAAAAAAAATATAAATGTAATGAGTTCAGCCCAGCCAAGTTATTTGAATCCGGCCCAACCATACTATTTGAGTCCGGGCCAACCTTGATTTAAAAAAAAAGGAAACTTTGTTTAAAGCGAAAAAAAATGAGAAATTATTTACGAAATAAACATATAGATAAAGAAATGCTAAGAAATAAAACTACGCAAGACCACTGCCAAACCCAAATAAATTTTAAACAAACAAACAAAAAACATTAAACCCAAAATCCAACCCTACCATCTAGTCGATGTTCGAACACAACAAATGGAGTTTTCATTGCGCGCTGGCTACTATGTGACTTACTGACTTTGAGGTTCGGCACAAAAGTCAGAACATAAGCTCGGGTGAATTGGTGAAATCGTTTGGGTGTGAAATCGATTGATTGGGCACTTTCGCAGTCTGTTAAGGTCTGAGGTTCGGAACTGACTCGTGTTGGAGTGAAATCGATTAATCTAAATAGTCAACAGAAGCAAGCAAAGACTAGGTTCGGCAACTAGCATTTCACAATTTTGTATTTCTTTAAATTTGGTAGGTTAGGGCTTGAAGTTATTGTTTGACCCGACCCAAACCGGATTGCTGACCAAAAACTTAGAAGCATGAAATTTTTTTTTGGTCTTGTGACTTTCGGCCCATGCATACTAGATGCTCAAGATCCGCCTCAGGTATGGTACCAGTATTTCCCGAATTTTACCTTAAATACCGGTACCGAACCGACAACGCACCGAAAGTTTCAGTACTGGTACCAAGAATTTGCGATTTTCTATGCCGGTACCGACCATCCTTATTTTTTTTTGAAAAGTTTACTTCAATAACAAAAGCCAAAAACAAAGACGAGCTAGCATGACCCATCCACCGAGCACGGAGGAGCCACTACTACTCTAAAAAAATTACATTAAAGCATTTTTATACCAATTTGACCAACTCCTATCAAAATCCTTCGACCTATTTTTGAGCCACAAGAAACTCAAAGCCTTGACATCTCCCAAAACCTCTTCCACCTTAGTCTCTTTGTCTTCGTACCGTTTCTCATTCCTCGCCTTCCAGATCCTCCAACTAGCAATGATCATAATTCCTTGGATAACCTTTTTCTTGTACTCACCTGACCTCAAACTGTTATGCAGAAAGAAAATGTCTTCCACCGAAAACACAAAGATCTGGGGAATTTTGCACCATGCGCTGATGTGTTGCCACACCACCGTGGTGAAAAAACAGACTGTAAGGATGTGGTTCCGAGTCCTTACCCGAATCGCATAGAATACACCTCATGTCATGAACACTTATATTTCTTTTGCTAAGGGCTTCACAAGAAGGAAGTCTGTTCTGTACCGCTCTCCAAGCAAAAATGTTACACTTTAACGGAACTCATTACACCAAATTTTCGTTAGACTGTTCGTACCGGAGTTATGTGGCAAAATGGCTCTTCTAACTGAACTGACCGAAAACCGACCATCCTTATTAGATAACCAATTTTTTTTTCTTTTTTCCAAAATCCGGTCACCAGTCACCCAACCGACAGAATCACCAATCCCCCACGTCACATCAACATACTTGTACTCGACGCATAACAACTTGTACATTAACACCAGTCTAATTATTATTATTATTATTATTATTATTATTATTATTATTGTTGTTGTTGTTATTGTTATTAACTTATTATTATCATACCTAGCTTTTCTTCGGTAACCGTCTTCAACTTCAAAATCGATGCGATTGCAACCACCACCGGATTGGAACCCTAACGCACCACTTATTCGCCTGAAAACATCATCTCCGGCAACGATTTCGAACTATATTGTAGCCGGAAATGCTGCGTCGGCACTTGTTTGAATTGAAACCACTCGCCGTACTCCACCGTGCTCGCACCGCCGCGTTGTTGTGCTTCGTGTTCGGCTTTTCGTATATTATTTTGTATAGAGCCTTTGATTCCTGCCAGATCCGACTGCCTGAGTACTTAGTAACGTCCACTGAGGTGTTCTCGTCTGCCTTATCGTTCAATTCGTTACCGGTTAGTTAGTTATTTAGTTATTTAGTTAGTTAGTTAGTTATCGTTTTGTTAATTGTTAAATTGAGATGTTGATGTAACTGTTGGTTAATATATTAGTTGTTGTGAATTTGATATTGAGAGTTAATTTGATTGTTAGTGATAATGTAGAGGTAAGTTAGGTTTTATTGTGAGTTTACTGATGTAACGGACTGCGTACTTTAGGTTTTGATTCATTATAGGTTCAATTCGTTGCCGGTTAGTTAGTTTCGCTGCTTAGTTATTGTTATGTTAAATTTAGATGTTGATGTAACTGTTGAGTATTAGTGATTAGTTGTTCTGATTTTGAATTTGAGAGTTGTTTATTAGGAGCTGATTTGATTATTAGTGATAATGTAGAGGCAAGTTAGGTTTTATTATGAGTTTTCTGCTGTAACAGATTGCGTACTTTAGGTTTTATTCATTATAGTTCAATTCGTTGTCGGTTAGTTTTGTTGTTTTATTCATTTAGTAATGTCGAGCGAGGTGTTCTCTTCTGTCTTATCGTTCAATTCGTTACCGGTTAGTTAGTTAGTTATTTAGTTAGTTATCGTTTTGTTAATTGTTAAATTGAGATGTTGATGTAACTGTTTGTTAGGAGCTAGTTTTAATTATTTGTTAGTGATAATGTAGAGCTGATTTAGGTGTACTCTAAGCAGTTGATGCTGAAAAATATCGGAATCGGTTATCGCGGTGAGATATCGGTAATTTTAATATCATGTAAAATTTATATATATAGCAACTTAACACTAATAATTCAGTATACTAATAATTCATTAACAAATTAACATTTTGCAAATTGCAAAACACTAACAATCGTAGCAAGTAGGAACTGATTAAGACTTAAAACACTAACATTGAACATTAAAGATTGATAATTAAGACTTAAATCGGGATTATAGTGATATATCAGTTAAATATCGGTCCAATATGGCCGATATAATCGGTACCGATATTCTGACCGATATTTTATCAAGGGACCGATAGCCAATATCGGTGTGTATTAACTAGTGCTGGCAATTTATGACACGGACATGTTAACACAACTCGAAAAGACAACATGTTAATGACGTGTTTACAGTTTTTAAAAGAATAAAATATTTGTGCGACTTAGGAGATGTTATGATTTTATTTTAGACTCTTATGGATTTTTGTTTAGTAACTTTTGTTTTGCTACATTTGTGTTATCGTGTCCCTGAACAGGTCTTGTCGTGTAACCTTCTTCTGAACATGTTCGTGTTTAGGGAAAAAATGTCAGTCAGTTGTGTCGTGTATGATCTATTATGCCAACCCTGTTCATGACTTTCTCTCTGTACAGATTGCATACTTCAGATTTTAAGTCAATTCTGTTCTGATTTTGATTTTGAAAATTGTTAATTAGGAGCCAATTTGATGATTAGTGACTATGCAGAGCTAAGTTAGGTGTTTATTATGACTTTCCTGCTGTAATAGATTGCATATTTTAGATTTTATAGCTCATATTCTGATTTCGTTTTCGTTTTTGGTTTTAAGCACTTTAGATTATCAGTAATCACATGTTCTGATTTCGTTGCCGGTTAGCCTCGTTATTTGGTCATTGCTTTGTTAAATTGAGATGTTGATGTAACTGTTGGTTATTAGTGATTACTTGTTCTGATTTTGATTTTGAGAGTTGTTTATTTGGAGCTGATTTGATGATTAGTGAGATTGCAGAGGTAAGTTAGGTTTTATTATGAGTTTTCTGCTGTAACAGGTTGCATACTTTAGCTTTTATTTGTTATAGAATTAAGATGTTGCTGTAACTGTTGATTATTAGTGATTACTTTTTCTGATTTTGATTTTGAATTGTTTGTTAGGAGCTAATTTGATCATTAGTGATAATGCAGAGCTAGTTTAGGTGTTTATTACGAGTTACTGCTTTAACAGATTGTGTACTTTAGATTTTATTGTTCTTGTTCTGATTTTGATTTTGAAAATTGTTAATTAGGAGCTGATTTGATGATTAGTGACAATGCAGAGCTAAGTTAGGGTTCATTATGAGTTTCCTGCTATAATAGTTTGCCTACGTTAGATATTATTGTTCATGTGCTCTGATGTCGATTTTGAATGCGTTAGATTTATCAGTAAGTATATATTCTTATTTCAGTATTAAAAATTGTTCATTAGGAGCTAATTTGATATTAAGTTAGGGTTAATTACTTAATTATGAGTTTTCTGCTGTAGCAAATCGCATGGTTTAGATTTTCTTCATTATAGGTTTAATAATTGTTATTCTATTAAGTTTATGGTGTTTGCAGATTTCATACACCAAACATGCAAAACTACATTTAATAATGTTTGTAATTGAGATTTTAAGGCAATATGAATGTGTACGAACTATGAAGAGATCGTTATGCATTTTTGAAAACAAATTGGAATTCAAATGCTGATTCTAGCATGCTTTACTTGATTATAAACCATAAACTGTTATTGTGTGTTAGCATTAATGTGGCAATATGAATGTGTATGAACATACCTGATTTAGCTGTTTTGAGAATTGCACATTAGGAGATTATTTTACCGTTGTGAAAATCTGCTTAGTAGTGACAGTGCAGGCCTAATTTAGATGTTTATCATGACTTTCCTGCTGTGACAGATTGCATACTTTTGATTTTATTCATTATTATACTATGTTCAATAATCATTCTCCCATCAACTTTATGGTTTTTGCAGATTAGACGCACCAAACATGTAAAACATCAATAATGTTTTTAAAAAACTAAAATTTGATTGAGATTTTGGGAAATGTGAACTTGTATGAAGAGATTTATATGCAATTTGTTGAGTGCTTGTTCTAACATGCTTCAGTTGATTATGAACTACTGTTTTGCTATTGTACATTAGCATTAATGTGGCAATATGAATGTGTATGAACTATGAAGAGATCTCTGTGCAATAATGTGGCTTCTAGCATCTTTCACTTGATTATATAACAAACTCTCATGACAGCTTTTGTACCAATTGTAGGACAGTGATGATACTATTCTGGAAACAGTTCTAAAGGCGGCTGCTATGCACGACAACACGGTTATCGTAACAACTTTGAATGAGGCTTGGGCAGACCCAAACAATTCAATTTTGGATCTCTTTCTAACAAGCTTTAGGCTTGGTTTCCACACCAGTAGACTTTTGAATCATTTGGTGGTTATTACTTTAGATCAGAAGGCTTTTGCAACCTGTAAACGAGTACATAAACATTGCTTTGCCTTAACTACTGAGGGGGTTGATTTCTCTCAAGAGGCCTACTTTATGACACCTGATTACTTGAAGATGATGTGGCGACGGATCGATTTCTTGCGTTCTGTGCTTGAAATGGGTTACAACTTTCTTTTTACAGTTATCCTCTCTCTCTCACACACAAACGCGCGCGCACACACACACACTAATATATTCATTGGCCGAATGTTTACAGGATGCTGATATCATGTGGTTCAGGGATCCGTTCCCACATTTCTATCCGGATGCCGATTTTCAGATTGCGTGTGACCATTACTCTGGAAACTCAACTGATGTTTTCACCAATATACCGAACGGAGGGTTTAGTTTTGTGCGGTCAAACATCCGGTCCATAGAGTTTTACAAATACTGGTATTCTTCAAGAATGGTGTATCCAGATATGCATGATCAGGATGTCCTTAATAACATCAAAAAAGATGCTATAGTTACAGACCTTAACTTGAATTTAAGGTTTCTGGATACAACATATTTCGGTGGATTTTGTGAACCTAGTAAAGATATGGAAAAAGTGTGCACGATGCACGCAAATTGCTGCGTTGGTCTTGAAAACAAAGTTCATGATCTTAAAATCATGCTTCAAGATTGGAAAAACTTCATGGCTCTTCCGTCTAATATGAAGTCTTCTTTAAGTCCAACTTGGAGCCCTCCTAAAAACTGCAGGTATCCCCTTCCTCTAATTTTTTCCTTCCATGTCAAATGACTATTATACCCTCGAATAGGGCTGTAAGCGGACCAGACCGGACCAAACCGGATGAGACCTTGTTCGTGCTTGTCCGTTAGGCTTTTGTCGCGAAAATTCTTCGTTCATTAAGGAATTGAGTTTGCCCGTGTCCGTTCGTTGGTACTGTAAACGGACGCTGCTAACAGGCACTAATGGACAAACGAACACTAAAGGACACTAATGGACAAATAAGCATAAACGACTCTAGCGAGCGTACAAGCATAAACAAATACATATTAATGCAAAAAGAATCCACCCACAAATTCGGAATTACACCGCATGATATCCAAAAATACTTAAACACTTAACAAAGTGACCAAAACATTATATTAGTTACCGACGGACGTTACCAAAATTATCGAACGAACACGGCCTCTGTCCGTGTTCGTCTGTTAAGCTTAACGAACGAAATATTTTTGCTCATGTCCTGTTTGTTTATTAAACGGATGAACATAAACAAACGTCCTACTGGACGGACGTCCGGTTCGCTTACAACCCTACCCTTGAAGAAAGGGTATGATAGTCATGTCACACGAACTTTGACCAAAAAATGGTAAAGTGACTCTTATCGTGGTTTCTATTTAACTTTAATCTTACAGTCATGCTTTGATTCGGCACCTTGGTTTGGCCGACGGAGATGAATTGAGGGAGGAAACATTCAGTTAACATATTGTATTACGTGTTAGGTCTACAACCAGCGCTCGTGTAGTAATTTTTTTTGTAAAGAAAAGAAATGATAAGATGAAATGTGCTAGTTCCATTGCATCATAGTGCAATGAGATAGATGAGTTATGTAAAACTAACCAACATATGAACAGTTGGTATATTAATAGGAGATATGTTACGCCTCTAGGCTCGAAATCCCTTAGTTTTGTGTTGTATATATTTCCCTTTTGGTGATCTTTCCTACACTTTTGCGGTTATCAAACCTAACGAAAACTGGATTTTGAATCAGAATTTAATTTTCAGTTTTGGGTCGTTTGGGTTTTTAAGTCGTGTAAGGATACAACTTTGGCTTTCGGGTATGACTGATCCCAAATCAAAGAAAGCCATGTAAGGATACACGTCTAGGTGTCTAGCGAAGAGACCAAAGCCAGATTATTTTTTTAGACCCAAATGTTTGCTTTGTTTACACCAAATGCTGTATTTTCAGACCTTAAGTCTTAAGATAATCTTAATTACTGTGTGGCTCGTCATCAGGATCATTGTGACATTGGCAAACACGCTTTACATAATTAATGTAAGGCGTTGCTGAGAGCACTTCAAGGGTTTGTGCCTTTGTGGTATGAAAAAGTACATTAGTAATTGACTCATTGCAGTTACTGGTTATTTGGGTACAAATTTATTAAATTAACGTACTTCGTCGCACTTTATGTATAAAGTGTAAAACAGAATAAAATGGGAACTTGCAATATTATTTTTCTAAATTGACAACTTGTTGTTTACAAATTGAAGTCAAAGAATGATGAATCTGTTGATAGTTGGAATTGGCTGTCTTGCAACTGGTGGATATGGGATCAATAGGTGTATAATCTGAAATTATGGTGTAATTTGAATGAGATATGGGTTCACATAATTGTGTAAATATATGCGGGGATTGTATTATATAGACTGGGCCAAGTTTGGGCCCAATTTGGGAAATATGTTTGTGTTGAATTTTTATTTGGGTTGTATTATGTAGGTGCACAATCGGGTTTTTCTAATACCCGGTTCTATATATGGAATCATGTTCGGATATGATCGGGTATTAGTCATATTCGGGTCGGGTTCGAGTCCAGACATTGTCTCTAAATACCATACCCTATGCATCGGGTTCGGGTCTGGTATAAAGCTTGGTATTCTAACTAATGTTGCAACTTGCAAGGCATAGAAATGATTACTCAACTTCAACTCAAAATAAATGATAATATGGAGGATAGTGGCGCAAATAAGAGCCCACACAACACTATAGTTATGACTCTTTGTTTCTAACTAGAGATGTTTAACGAAACCGGTTCTTGGAACCGAACCGGTGGACCCGAACTGGACCCGAACCGGTTCCTACCCGTTTTTTGTAGGAACTGGACCCTATCTGATTCAACCCGATGATTCGTGACCGGTTCTTGCATTTCTGAGTGGGGGCGGGTAGGAACCGGAACCGGTTCTGGAACCGGTTCCTAACCGGTTCTAGCCGTTGGATCGAATATAGCCGTTGGAAATCGTTTTTTGGCCGTTTTTTGACCGTTGGGGTCAAAAATAGCCGTTTTTTGGCTCCCCTAAGCACCCCACTACTAGTATAAATAGGTATTTGGTGTCATGGGTTCATCACAACACTCAAAACGCAAACCCGAACGCAAAAAAATACAAAAAAACGCTATTACAACGTTTTGAGTTCTCTAATCTCTTGTATTCTCTTCTTCTATATTCATATTTGTTGTTATGGCTACCTCACAATCATCGGTTGGTCAAGGTTCCAACGCCGAACCAAGTTTCGTTCGTATTGTACCTCATAATCGTAATCAAGAGATTTGGTGCAATTGGGATTTGGTTGAATTGAGTGACCATTCATTGAAGGCTCGGTGCAAGTTTTGTGGGATTTATTTAAACCCACTTTCGAATTCAAATTTGAAGAAACACATCGAAAAACCGTATTGCAAGGCGTTGAAAAAGAATGTCGATTCGCAACAAACGCAAATGGATAGTGAAGGCGGAATATTTATATACCAAATTGATCGAGTTCAAGATCGTATGGCGAAGTTTGTGATTCAAGAAGCTTTGCCGTTTAGCCACTTCGACAACCCTCGCTTAACCGCCATGATTCGAGATACGCTTCAACCACAATACACTCACGTAAGTCGTCATACTCTTAAACGTTATTGTTTAAAATTGTGAAAGAAGGCCAAAGAGGTACTAATTGCATATTTTGAAAATATAAATACAGGAATAAACTTAACTAGTGATGTTTGGTCGGCTCCACATGGTCTACCCGAATCTTATCTTTGTGTCACCGCTCATTGGGTAGACCCGTCATCGTGGGAAATGATGAAACGCACCATTGCTTTCGAACTCTTTGAGTATCCACATACGGGAGATAATTTGTTTGAAATTTTAGATTATGTTATAAAAACTTATAAACTAGAAAATAAAATATTTTCAATGGCATTTGATAACGCGTCGAATAATACATCGGCGGTTGATAAATTAAAATTAAAATATACGCCGATTTGCAATGGTGTATTTTTTCACTCAAGGTGTGTTGCACATATCATTAATTTAATCGTGCAAGACGGACTTGCTTCGGATGAGTTTACATCGGTTATAAACGATTTTAGACTAATGATACATGAAGTTTTTAAGAAAAGTAAAAAAAGACAAATGGAATATAGAAAATTTTGTAAAGATAAGGGAAGAAAAGCTTTGGGAGCTAATTGGGATGTACCTCATCGATGGAATTCCACTTGCATAATGTTTCAAAGTGCTTTGAAACAAAGAGAAACTTTACAAATGTTTCATTCTAGTCTTGCCGAGAATGATTTGGCAATCCCCTTTTCAAATGAGAAATGGGAAATTATCAAGACTTATCGACTTTTCTTGAAGTTTTTAAAACATCAACTACGAAACTATCGGGAACGTATTATCCGACAAGTCCTTTGGTTCTTTCGGAGTTATTTTTAATCGTTAACAATCTTAAAGAATTTGAAAATAAAAGTCCAATGTTTTCAAACATCATATTACCAATGAAGTTTAAATTAAAAAAATACTTTCTTGAATTGCCACCGGTTTTTACTTGCGCCGCCGCTTTAAACCCAATGTTAAATGTTACGGGGGTTGAATGTGTGATAGACGAAATTTTTTCAGCCTTAGATATGCATGAAGTTGACCCAAACTTTTCAACAGAGGCAAAAAATGATTTTAACTTGAATTTTAAATTTATGTATGACTTTTATTTAAATAAATATGGGTCAAACATACACATGCCTATGCCGGGGGGGTCTTCATCAAGTTCAAGTGCTACTAGAGTACGAGATCCCATGATTAGCCTTATGAACACCGTTCGCAACGTAACGGCTAAAAAACAAAGGGGTAACACCCCTTCAAGCAAACTAGGAAGGTATAGTGCAAATGATTACTCTACCGGTTTATCCGAAGAGGAATATGGCACTTTTGATGTTTTGGCTTGGTGGAAGGTAAAGGAAACCGAGTTTCCGATTCTTGCCACCATGGCCCGTGATTTACTAACCGTCCAAGCTTCTATGGTAGCTTCGGAATCCGCTTTTTCTCTTAGTGGCAGGGTAATATCGGTGAGAAGAACAAGACTAAATTCGGAGTCGGTGGAGATGTGCATTTGCTTAAAGGATCACTTGGACTCAATCGATCGTATTCAACACGTAACCACTCTCGAAGATGAAACACCACTTGATGTTCGAGTGCACGACGAACAAGAAAGCATTTCTACAAGTAATTCCGAGGAAGAAGTCGCCACTCAATAATTACGACGAACAAGAAGGCTTTTCTAGAAATAATATGTCACAACTTTATATTTATAAGTTTAATGTTTTGTTAGTTTGTTTTTGAAGATTTTAAAACATGTAACCTTTTTTTTTGAACTTCTTAAAGTAAATAAAATGAATTTTATGTTAATTGTTTTGTTTATTTTTCATGCTATACAAATACGAATCGTAGTTTAGAATCCAAATCGCAAACGAAAAACGAAAAAAAAAAACTAAATGCACTTGTATTGCAAATCCAATGAACAAGTTTACATTGTACAATGGTTACATATTTAACTGATAATGTTCCAACTAATGAAACTCTGCAACTGATGTGTCACTGATTCATATTTTGCATCAGTGACAACAAACTCTGCAACTGATGAATGTTCCCACTGATGAGTATTCCTCATCAGTGGCAACCTTCAGTAGTTGTCATCAGTGACAACCTTCAGTAGTTGTTTTCAGTGGCAACCTTCAGTAGTTGTCTTCAGTGGCAAACATCTTCAGTAGTTGTCTTTTCTTCATCAGTTAATTGTTTATTTTTATGTTAATTGTTTTTTTTATTTTTCATGTTATACAAATACGAATCGTAGTTTAGAATCCAAATCGCAAACGAAAAACGAAAAAAAAAAATAATTTTTACACTGTAACCGGTTGGAACCGGTTACGATACAGGAACCGGGTTAGGAACCGGTAAGAACCGGTTAGATAGGTTAGGGGTCCGAGGGTGGGAGAACCGGTTTGGTTCCCTAACCGGTTCGAGCCTGGAACCGGTTTAATTGAGGGTTTTGAATATAGGAACCGGTTCCGGTTCCTAGTCCCAAACCGTTTTGAACATGCCTATTTCCAACTAATGTTGAACTTGAGTCTTAAGTGTGTATATATTCCTAACCTAAGCTATTACATTACCATTACTAGATTTATTTGGGTTTTAAACCATTCCTTTATTTGGTTGTAGGATACCTTGTGTACTTAACGAATGATCAACTATTTATCTAACTTTGTGTGAGACTCACTCGATTTAAATATGTATTATTAATCCCCAAATCATAAACGTTTAACCAAGAATTGTACAAGAATAAATAAATGCAGTGTAGAACAAAACAGATCATCAAACTTCGATCAACACAATAACTTTTTACAAATACTAAGAATCACAAAACTAGATAGGAACCATCAGAGAGACGAAACAGGCGAAAACGAAGATCAATGAAACAAGAACAATATGAGAGATAATAAGGTGAGACGATTATTGCATGTGTAACGGTGTAACCTACCCTACACCTCTCATCTCCTTTTCCTCAAGTCATAAAGATCACAAAACCAAGCCCACAAAAATAGTCTGATCCAGCCCACCAGCCTCCAAGCATATCACCGAGACACCGACTCTAGCAAGCATCGACCCAATCAATCCAATATACAAAACAAGCACGAACACGATTGTCTTATAAATAATGGCATTAATATTTTTAATATTATTTGCTACTGAATTGAGATAACCATATAGATAAACCAAATTTGATATCGAATTATTAGGTTTGATAACCTAGTACCTATTATTGATTCATCTTCCACTTCGGGTAAATTCAAAGATAATCTTGTTCACACTTGGCTTAGGAATCAATTAGAAAAATTACACCCTATACGTTGATGCCATAGATTCTATCCCTAAAATCCATATATTACATACTTTAATTGCGCTTTTGAGTGTTTTCTAGAATGTTTTTGATGAGGGGGTAAAAGGATGTGGTTTTAATGTTTGACATCGTGTGTTTTATTTATTTATATATATTGAACACGAGTAATTTGAGTTCTTCTACGCTTATAGGTGAAATGAGCTTAAACGAGCTAGAGGACGTGTTAATGACGAAGATTAAGTGAGAACTTGAGAAGCTGGAAGCACACGGAGTACTGGAAAGTTCTATAGTAAAGAGAAAAAATAACAAGAATTGGGTTAGGGCGTAGCATACGACCCTACGACGTAGTCTTATATATAAGACTAATGCACACATTGATACGTACTAGTACATATGTCTAATACAACCTAATGCACATATGCACCACATCAAAAAAAAATTAATTTTTTTTTTGCATATAATAAAACATTACTACACATATGCAATACACATTATTGAATATTTGCAATTAAACACTATTGAACCTATAAAATACACATTATTGCACATGTGTAATACAACAATATTTCACGGTATTACATATGTGCACTACATCAACTTATTATATTATTTTTTTTACATATAATATAACAAAACTATACATATACAATACACACGATTGAATATATGCAATTAAACATGATTAAACCTATAAAATACTCATTATTGCACATGTGTAATCCAACAGTATTGCACAATATTACATATGTGCACTACAACCACCTTTTTTAATTTCTTTTTTATTTTTTCTTCTGGTGAAGAGTAACAAAATATAAGAATGATGGAAGAAACGAAATTTTGAAAATATTGTTTTATTTTTAATTAAAAATAGTTATTTAGGAGTTTTTAAGTTTTTATATAAGAAGGAGTATTCTCTTTATTCTTCCCCTATATTTCAAATGAATTATCACTAACCTCTCTCAACTAAATCCACAAACTTTCTTATATTTTACAAAATTGTCTTTAATTAATTTCAAGCATAGCTAAGGCAAGATAAATAAATGTGATATGAACTCATGATTTCAACTTATCGGCACTTCATGACATAAAACTTATATCTCAAGCAAATATGAGTTGTAATAGAGAGAGGAAAAAACATGATTTCTATGTCATTGCTCACATTATTCGTACCCCTCGTGAAAGTTATGATATTATATGAATACTCAATAAACATTTTTGAGAAAAGAATCCAAAGTGAAAAGCATACATGTCATATTTTTATAGGAATGTGTACACAAGGATTTCACATGTGAAATAAAGATCACATGAGTCACACTAAACATAGTGAATATAATAATAATAATAATAATAATAATAATAATAATAATAATAGTAATAATAATTATTATTATAATTATTAATTATTATTATAATTATTATTATTATAAAAAATGAAATTTGGTGCCCGCAACGTGTCTATTAATCTACATGGCTGCACCAAATGGGTCGATTCATTTTTTATATTTTTAAACACCTTTTTGTTTGAAACATTTTGATTTTTAAGATTTTGTTCCGATACCGTTGATTCTGGATGCTTTTTACCAATTTCCACTGCTATTATTTTTGTTTCAAATTTGTTATATTTTAACGTGGACAAATTTTTTATACTTTACTTTCAGTGTCGTAACCCGATACAAACAAAATTCACGTAAGTTCTCTAGAGCAACGTGTGGTTTTCATTAACGATTTACTACCGACATCATCGAGCCCGGCCCAATTCACATTAGTTCACAGTCGTCAGGCGCAAAAAAAAGTTTTGTGTCTATCAATTCCTGCTTAATTTGTGCCAATTCGTAGACGCAACCCGTAGTTTATTTTTGTTCGCTAAGGTGTTTTTAAATATATTAACTTTTGTACTTCCGTGTGACAAGTTTATTTTTTGCTTTACTTTTGATACTGTAACCTGATACCGACTTAATTTGCATCAGTTCGCACCGCAAGCGTGGTGTTTGTTATGTTAGGTTTGTTGTATTGGGGCATTAACGGACTTATTTGTTGGTTATTTTCGGTGTCATACCGTGACACTGACTAAATTCATGTCGGCTCGTAGCCTCACTGCGGGAGTTGATAAGTTAATACTATAACATTTATATATTGAAAAATAGATTTAACGTAAATAATACATTAAATAGGTCTTTTCCCCCTACGGTGTAGATCCCTTAAAGCATTTCTATCTATTTCCCTTTCTTCAAATGAAAAAGTACATTAAAAATTACTACATATTTTCTCTCATTTTTAGTTAAATAATACTATACATTTATTGTTATTTTTCTCTCTCTTTCATTCACAACTACTTTTAAAAAAAATATTAAAACATTTATAGGGTGCTATAGGAACCTTTCAAATATACGGAAACATCACTGCGTTTTCTCTATCATAGACTCACAACACCCTAGACCATTGTGACAACCCGGACTTTTACACTAATTCCGTCAACACAAACGCCATTATCTTACACGTCATGCATAACATTTACACGAGTCAGTAACAAGTCATACACATGAGTTCGTCTATACGAGTTGGTGATTAATGTTAAATAATACATTGAATAGGTCTTTTCCCCTACAATGTAGATCCCTTAGAGCATTCCCATCTATTTCCCTTATCTTTAAATAAAAAATTACACTAAAAATTACTACATTTTTTCTCTCTATTTCAAATAAATAATACTTTTTATACATTTATCGTTACTTTTTCTCTCTCATTTACTTACAACTACTTTCAAAATATATTAAAAAATTATAGGGTGCTATAGGAACCTTTCAAATATACGAAAAAAATCACTGCATTTTCTCTATCATACACTCACAACACCCTAGACCATTGTGACACCCCGGACTTTCACGCTAACTTCGTCAACACAAACGCCGTTATCTTACACGTCATGAATAAAATTTACACGAGTCAGTGACAAGTCACACACATGAGCTCGTCTATACGCGTTGGTGATTAATGTCGAATCGATTACGTTAATAACTTGTATGATTTAATTATTTCAAGATAAGTGATTAAGTGTTACATGCTTTTCCATATTATAATTAGTTATTATAATTCTAGTTATAAAATTATACGGTCACATACGCCCGTGCGGATCGGGGTCGCCCATATTTGGGAAAATTTGTTTAAAGTTTTTTTAAACCCTAATCACCTGGTAACTCTTTTCAATCGTCTTTGGATGAAAAACTTGAGTTCTTGTGTAATTTTGGGAGCTTGTGGGTGATTCGGAAGATTAGAGTTCATCAACATCATTGTTTGATCGTTAATTCTAATAGTTAACGAGTCGAGTGCATTCAGTTGGTTTGAGAAAAGTATTTTACACACATCACCATGTGAGTTCATGCTTTTCTTATTTGTTTTCTGTATAGAAAACACAAATGATTTGTAGTACTACTAATTCTAGCATGACGGGTACAATGTCGTAAAATTGATGTATTATTGACCTAACATTTACGCAAGTGTTGGTGATAGACCTAGTGGGAATGCGTACATTTCGTTAGCTTTGGTTCAACCGTGTAGTAGCTTGTAAATGAGCTAGCTACCTTGGTATATTTGAAAAGTGCTAAATCTGTTTATACATACACTACTTATACTACGTATACTACATATACTACTTTTTACTACAACTTATGAACTCACCAACCTCGTATTGACCCTTGAGTATTTATACTTGCACATGTTGCTAGATGTGCTAAGGAGCGAGTTGCATTGTGTATGTCTTGAATCACATTTTTCGCATGAAATTTTATTTCACATTATTTACATTTGATGGGTTGTGCGTGTTTGAGCACATGTTTTATTATTTTAAACAGTTTACCTTTATGCTTCCGCTAAACCTTAAACTATTGATTTGATTTTTTATCTCATGTTTGGATGAGACTTAAATGGTGTTTTAATTACTTTTAAATGGTTGTTTTGTATAACGAATGAACTAGATACTAGTATGTCATACGTCTCGCGGTAAAACTATGTTAGTCGAAATATGAGGGTGTGACAGCCATTCCCTATATTATAAAACCTCACTCACACAACGTAATGGATGGATTATTAATGCTCTTAAATAACAAAATGAAACTTTTCTTATTTGTTGTCTGCACTTTTCTCATGTTTGGATGAGACTTAAATGATGTTTTAATTACTTTTAAATGGTTGTTTGGTATAACGAATGAGCTAGATCCTGGTTTGTCACGCGTCTCGCGGCAAAACCGTGTTAGTCGAAATATGAGGGTGTGACAACCATTCCCTATATTATAAAACCTCACTCACAAAATATAATTATAATGAATGGATTATGAATGCTCATACATAACAAAATGAAACTTCTTGAATGATGAACTGTTGACATTTAAAACTTGATTGCGGTTGTGTCCCCTAAGGTTAATTCCATCCATTGTCTCAATGGAAGATAATGGATGGAGTTAACCTAACTGGTCAAAATAACAAACAACTGTAAACGTCAATGCTAAAAATATATTTTGTCGATTTTTTCAAATAAATTTTATTACTTTTAAATATATTTAATATGTTTTTTATTCATTTAGTTAAGAGTTAAAATATTGAAAAAATAGTGTAAATAAATTTTAAAAGTAACAAAGTATAAAGAGAAGCAAATCAAAAATAAAAAAATGGGAGTAAATTACCTTTTTTTTTCAGACATTTAAACTTTTTTTTACAGTTGTGAGCAATTAGCTAAGTTAATCCATTATCTAAACATGGGATAATGGGTGAAGTTAGTGTAAGATGTCAAAACCACAATCAAATTTAAGCATCCGTGGTTCATTCGTTCAAATTTTCATTTTGGGGTGAAAAAACTATGAGACGTAAACCACACGAGACAAAAAAATCAATTTGCTCCAATAAATAGTATATGTATAGAGATGTGTATATATGAGAATTACAAAAATGCTTTTAAACGAATTCTTTTGGATAACTAGGGGGCTTTCTCCATTAGGAAAAAAAAAAATTTACTCCATTTAATAGTGTTGGGAAAATAAATTTTCAAACTATATCTAACCTTTGCGTTTTGATAATGACTTACTAAGTCTAATGTTACACAAAAAACTATTAGTTCATCAAAGATATTATATGTCACGTACGTCCCTTAACGCTTGATTGATCATCATTAGTCACACTTTAGTATGTTCAAGCACTTAATGAAGACTACATACTTAAGATCAAAGATGGTGGAATTAACAAGTTTTAATCCACGAAGTGTTATATAGAGATTTCTACATCAACAGTGAAGATGAAGAAACTATAAGATTAATCCATTGAAGATTAAAAAACAACTTAATCAAACTAAGTTGTTACTTTTATAAACTTAGGGAAAGTTTATAAAAATGCATTTAATCATATTTTTTAAAACGTTTATTATTTGAAAATCAAATACTACTTGAACGAATCCTTCGTCTTTAAGAATGACTTTTATTCAAACCTTGCATTAATGACTTAACAATCATCAAAAGGGTAAGTCAAACCCATAGAAAGAAAGATTTGAAGCTTTGGTTGAACAAACCAAAGTATTCATTAAGTGAAATACTTGCGTTTTTCTACAAGGATAAGTAGGAAGTGATAGGGACAGTCTCCCACATGTGAAGAACCCACAAATGAAGTTAAAAGGCAAGACAAAGACTTTACATAACGTTCACATTGCTAAAACCAATGTGAAGTGGACTAGACGTCAACGGTCGTTTGAAGCGTTTGTGGTGGGGATCGATTGTAACTAGCCAACAACCTTGCATATCACATGCTTTCTCTACAAGTTTCTCATACACTCTAAAAGTTAAATCTCTTTCATATTCAAGAAGAATTCAAGCTTCAAATATCAACAAGAAGAGATTAAAAGTTATAGCAAAAAGAAGAGCTTTCTTAAGCTACCAACCTACAACTTGCTTGCATTTTTGAGTGGTCATCACCAGAATCTGTTCTAGTAATTTAATTGGTGAGGGATCATTATTTTGTTGATTAATAATTGAGAGGTGAACATACTATCTTGATATAGTGTTGTTATTGCATTGGGTTGGGAACTCTATCTTGATATAGAGTTAATAAATGGTTGAGTGAAGAATCACTATCTTGACATAGTGAGAATTAGAAGAAATTCTAAGGCTAATCACCTTGTGTGTCTAGTGAAGAAGGTGATCACTTCTTTTTAAGAGTGTGACGATTGTATCAGTCATCCTTACCATTTATGGAGACGACCAATGAAAAAAACTTTCCATCACGGTATCGGGGAGAGTATATAGAATGAATTAGTTAACATTCACTTGAACCTCTATAAATGGCATCTCTATCCCTATACTCTTTACTTTATTTGCATTTATTTTTATAAGTTGTGAAAATAGTTTATTAAAGTCATAGCTCATTAAAATCGAATTAAAATCTATTCACCCCCCTCAAGTTCAACAAATAGTATGTGGATTCGGTATCTATATAAAACATAACAAAACATTTATGCTAGTATTTGGCCTAATCAAATAAAATTACAAACATAAAGTTGCCATTCACCGCTTCGATATCGTTGGTGAAAAAATAATGACGTGTATTACAAAATTAAAGTTTGGTTACACAAAATTTGGGTCACTCTAAACATAAAATGAAGTCGTTACATGACTAAAAGGATATATACACGCGTTTCAAATCGATCCAAAACCATAAATACGAATACGGACTTGGTTTCGAAAATGCCGACATAGACATAGGTACTTATATTGTTCGGTCAAGCTTAGGTTTATTAACTCCGAATACCCGTGTTAGACCCTAGTTGGGGGTATAGCGCAGACCTTGATCAAGATTTGTAGATACAAAAGTTAAATAAAAATAATGTTTCTTTACAGTTAAGAAATATAGAATTTTATATACATGAGGATATAGTTAAAATATTATTTCTTCATGATTAAGAAAGATAAGCTTTTACCTACAAAGGGTATAGTCAAAATAGTATTTCTTTATGATTAAGAAACATAAGATTTTATAAATACAAAGGTTATAGACAAATGAAGTTTCTTCTTGAAGAAAGAACCTATATTATAGATGTTTCTTCATGAAGAAGAAACTCAATACATGATGGGAAAATAAAGAAAAAGATTTCAGATCTAAATATTTTATTCAAACAAATGATCAATCAAGGTTTAAAGCTATCAAAACCAGACTAAAGGTTTGCAGCCGGATTAAGAGACGATCCGTGTATTTATAAACCTATTTGTTTATAGGTTAATCATCAATCATTCATAAAGGTTTTCAAACGAGATCACCACTTCATTCAAAACAGACAATCACATGTGAATACGTTAAACCTTTTTAAATCAGTCAAGATGAACGGGTTGTTTATCTTAACAAAGTCAATCAAATATTTTTATGAGATTACGTGATCCCTAATTTACAAGATTGAAAATAAAAACAACTCAGACCGAATACACATGTGTCTGGATCAAAACATAATTTGTCTAATCTATCAATCAAGTCTATATGGCCGCAGACTAGAGATCATATTAAAATTTCTCCAATGGGCGTCAGTTCCCGGAGAACCGAAATTGTGTATGTATGGCAAGTGGTACAAATATAGAAATAAGAGACATTTCTACTAAGATTGTTCAAAAAAACTATATTGCCAGTCAAAGAATGTAAGGCCCCGTTACCGGTAGCCCCTACTTTAACGTCGGATTTACTCATAAACACAGTTCTACAAATCAAGTTAATTTAAAACATTCGCGGAAACATTAACTTCAATCATTCGATACAAAACATTCGATCTTTTCTTAAAAAAAATAACATACAACATTATATTTAAAACATCATTTCTTCCACCTTCAGATGCCAGCCGTTCAATCCATGCCATCTCAATAAACCTATTTACTTGCGTGCATACTAAAAGTCAGCTACACTGAGTGAGTTCTAGTTAATCAGGCAACATACAATACATTCTCATATTTTCACGTATACGTATCCGAAGATACATATTCATACTTAGCCGAACTTCGTTTCTAACACTTTATAATTATCCATAAGAGGACCATTGCATAATATCTATTAGAAGAACAATTACTATTACTCATAGAAGTAACAACTTGAATCACCCATAGAAGGATCTATATAAACTATCCATAAAAGGACCCCTAAATATTATCCATAGAAGGATCCTTAACGTTACCCATAGAAGGGACCCTATATACTTTCCATAAAAGGACCACTATACTTTATCCATAGAAGGAACTCTATACCTGATCCATAGAAGAAACCATATACATTGTCCATAGAAGGTACTCCATATAAGGAACACATACTCAATTATATAATATCCGTATAAGGAACGCTAATAAGGTTCACAGTCCTTATTTACACTATCACACATCGAGTCTAGGTCCCATAGTAGTTTAGAGGGATTTATCATCCTAACTTACTATGCCGGACGTAGATCTCACGTACCATTCATGTACCTGCTTACACATACCTCACATATACGATAATTACATCGTAGCATACGAACACTCTAGGCGTCTTCACATCATTCATCTACCAACCATACTCCATGATGATACGTGCAATATCCGAACATCGTTCACGCACCGACAAGCATTCATTCATAACATTCATACATACTATCATCTAATTCATCATAGCATACACTTACCATTTAAGGTAAGTATGTTAACGTTCACATTGAGTATGCACACAACCCCGAAAACATAACAAAGAAGTGGGGCTAGAAACTCAGCTGTCTCCGGTTTCTTTCTGAGTTAATAGTGATTTATTTCTTCAATTGAGCACGGCTAACTATATATCAATTACACGTATCAATTTCCTAATTCATTATTCTTTCTTTAGGTTGCACCAGAAATGGTTAAGTCTGGTCTATTCTAGTAGCATTGTATTTGAATATCTTATATTTGAAAGGTATTAGAATACATTTGTGTTAGCATACATTTGTATTCAAATGGCATATGATTAGAATACATTTGTGTTAGCATACATTTGTATTCTAACGGCATGTGATTAGAATACACTTGTATTATAATGGCATGTGATTAGAATACATTTGTGTTAGCAATCAACTTGTATTAGAATACCTTTGTATTCTAATGATATATGATTAGAATACATTTGTATTCTAATGATCATATATTGTATTCGAATGATCATATTGTATTCTAATGATCATATTGTATTCGAATGGCACAATGAATAGAGTCCATGATTGTATTCGAATGGCACAATGTAATCGAGTCCATGATTGTATTCGAATGGCAAAATGTAATCGAGTTATATCATGTAATCGAATCGAGGCATTGTATTCGAATATACAGGTTGTATTTGAACGATGTGCTGTTGTATCCTCCTTTTATCATCATTTCATTATATTTCACAGATTTAATACCCTATTATGGTCCCATATAATCCCATAAACGTTTCCCTAACCGTGCTCGGCTAAGACTTAGCCCGCTCACCCATAAAGCTTGAACCTTTATCATTTTCAAACCCGTTTTAGGCTAGATCTAGATTGTGCATCAACAAAGTTTCAACCTTTATTGCTTACAAATCCATTTTAACTAGATCTAGGGTTTTTAACATGAACCGTATATACTAACAAGTTCGTTAAGTCCATTTTAAACGTCAAGTTTGTAACTTTATGGTTCATCTATACCCGATCTATTCTAGGGCTAAGTTTTAGGGCAAAACGTTCGTAAAAACATAACATTTATATGTAAAGAACATACCTTTTGACGTTTCAAGGCTACGGTTAGCTTCGGTTATGAACAAAAATCTTGTATTTTGCTTCTATAGTTTAGATTTACCAAGATCTATGTTCAGTTTTGGTCTTGAATCCTCTTCCTTGGTCACGACCGAACTAGAGGGTGTGTGTGTGTGTGTGTGTTTTGAGTGTGTAGGGAGCCTATGGTGTAGAGATGAATAAAAATGGAAAGGATTAGGGTTTAAGGGGTATTTATACTCCCTTAAGTCAATGAACTTAAGACCCATCTTTCCTTTTTGGTCCATATTTATTCCATTTAATTAGCCTACTTAACTTTCGATATTTATTATTTTATTAATTCTTTATTACTTCAATTAAACTTTTCCATCATAAATAATAATAATATAGAAAATATTATTCTTGGAAATTTCGGGATGTTATAAAGAAAGATTTATTAAATGTTTTTAGAGTCAACGATTTACCAGCATATCGCTGACGTATTTTCTCCACATACTTCAGGGAGGGAAACAGATTAGCACAAGTAGAAAGCAATTATAGTCATTCATGGAGTTAGATGATCATAAGGTAGAGATGGCTCAGTTTTAAATCATTAAAAAATTGTAAATAATATTTAAACATGATTTATAAAATCAAACAAGATTTATAAATCAAACACTCAGCTATTTATTATCCGAGAAGCCATTCAAATGAATTAATGTTTTATCATAAATAAATGTTTCAAAATATATTAATATTTTATTATAAAACAAAGACTTCCGCTAAATAACCCGTAAACTATGATATATTTACAAAACATGTAGCGATTATTGTCACACGCATAGGCTCTAAGTAGGGGTGTGACATTTAATATGTTTATATCGGAACATTGGAAAAAAAAACCTAATCACAATGCATAGTTAGTTTCTTTTAGAAAAGAAAAGTGTTAACGAACAAAAGTTATTATAGAAAAAACAAGTGGGTACAAGCGTATTTGATTTATGGTATACATATAAGGGTGAATAGAATTAACTGAAAAAAATTTATATTAGAATTAACTGAATCATCTATTGATAAGTAGTACAACAAATTATATATTGTAACTTTGACTTTGCATTTTAGTGTGCATATATAAACTAGCGGGTGGATTCGTGCTTTGCAGCGGGTTCGTAAAAGTTGAATGTAACCCGATATTTCTTAAGTACCGATTATATTTGAGTATTATTATTTATATTAATTATTTATATTAATGTTGTTGTTGTTATTATTATTATTATTATTAAATGTGTATTTCTATATTTACTTAGTGTAATGAATTAAATAAGCATTAAAAATAACGTTTAATAATTACTAGGTTTAAAACCCCGTGTTTCGCGACGGGATCGTTAAATTGAACAAATAAAGAATACACCAAATTATCATATGTAGATATGTAGAACAAAAAACCCGACACGTTACAGCTGCGAACCGAAAAAAATTCAATTAGTATCAACGATACCAACACAAATTCGTAAACATATATTAGTAAGCAAAAATAAAAATTTAAAGGTGATGTATCAAACGTTAAAACACAGATATAAAACCATGCGACAATGATATATTTTTTAATCATGAAAAACTTTTCAGTCATTGTAAAGACGAACTATAAAAATATGAAAGCAAAGTTAAAAAATCGTTTAACCGACAAACAAAACATGTAAAACCGATACCTGCCCAAGTTTAGTTTTTAAAATTATAGTTTGTTAGATATTTTAATCTGTTGAAATAAAAAGTAAAATAAAAGAAACAAAAATCATCATTATTATTTATGGAATTATAGCAAGTGATCTAGTGATAATAATTAAAATATTATAATATTGAATGGTAAATGGAATAGTAACTTTCCGAGAAGAACTGAATTCTCCTTTTAATATATATATATATTAGTTAGTGGTTTCAAAAAACAAGTTTACCTCTTGAAAAAGTTTGTATTACTTAAAGTTAATACATCAAGTGTTGTATCATATGCATCAAAATTTGTAAAACTCTTAAAATCTAAAAATTCTTAACATATCCCTCTAACATATATTATAATATATATAATTGTGTATGTGCGCTCTTAGGGAAAGGCTATTTTGAATACCAACTTGAGTTGAGAAAACTTTTGAAACCCAATGTAACAATCAAATTTTTTTATTTTTTAAGCGGTATTGTATATGTTATTATCATCAAATATAAAAAAATTATCAAAAAAATTTAGATTTATCTATGAATAGTATTGTGTAATAAAACACAATATGCGAGATGTAACACTCATATATATATATATATAAAAGGGTTCAAATAAAAAGATTTTGTTTTCTATGAATGGTAAGAACCAATAGAATTTTGACATTTGGCATTAAAACCTATGGTGAAAGAATAATTCTAGGAAACTATGTCGGTTATAATGGAGAAAGAGTAATTCTAGGAACCTATGACGGTTTTTGGTAATTTTAAATCTCAACCATTGATTGATATGATTCAATGGCTATGATTTATTCTTAGTCTTCCTAAAAAACTACTTATTTTTAGAATAACCCTCCCCTATATATATATATATATAAAAGTTTAGCCTCTTTAGTTTTAAATTGTTTCAAGTTAGCTCCAAAAGTTTTAAAATGTTTTAGCTTAGTCGCTAATATTTTTTCTTTAAACTTTGCTTACTTTGCAATTTAGCCCTTCAAGTTTTTCATGGCTTTAAATTGTCTCATTAAATTTGTTTTTCTTTATTTTTTATTTATAGATTTGAGTTATTGATCCTTTTATAATGGTTAACATACAAAGTTTTAAACATTTTTAGTATTCCGTCATGACATGTTTTTTTAATCTGTGTCACGACGTTAAAACGGAGGTTTAGTCGCAATAAAGTATATAATCTTGGTTGAAAATATACATGTATTCATAATACTATCATAGAATGCCTTTTTTGTAGCGTAACTTGTAAGCTATGTACTAAGTGTCAGTTCATACTATAATGAGCCGAATCGATGCTGGCCATGTTATTTTAATAAAATATTTTTTGTTGTGTCAAAGTGATATCCTGAATGGTTATGATGTATTTTTATATCCACGTTTAAAAATATGGGTTTCCACGCAACACTCGGGAGAACACACTAGTTTATTATAAAAACAAAAGGAACAAAGCTAAGTTCGTTAGGTTTATAACACATAATTTAAAAACTCTTACTGATTTATATTAACATTATATGATAAAACATTGTTAAATTGTATTTTTATTATTTATTATATATATTATTTTAACTAATTGCGTTCCCGTGTAATAGACAGGTTGGAAACCCGCTCTCTAAACCTTCTCCTAGATCTATACACATGTTCTCCATGAGACTAAAATCGTTAAATCATTTTAAAAGCAACACCTTTTCAAACACGCGTCTGTTACCGTTAGACTTTAAGTACTTTATTACACATACCTCACATACCATGTTTATCTCTAATCTCTAAGTGTGGGGGCCATTATTTCAAGTAGAATATATGAAATAAATATGAGTTGTAATTGAGAATGCACAAAGCATGATTAGGCTAGATGTGTGAGTTCACATTATCAACACCCAAGTGGATTCAACATAGAGGTGTAGTACCACGCTTGGTGATAAATGAGACATCTTAATGTTACATAAAAGTTAAAATGCAGAGGGAGAAAAAACTGTGAAGTGTGCGACGGCAACAAAAAATTCTTAAAAAATAATAAATAAATCATAACTCAAAATATAAATAAAATTTTGAAAACTAAAAAAACAAAAATTTATCCCCCGTTTTTCGAGTTCAAAAACATAAAAAACCATGAAAAGGACACAATGCCGAGAAAAATACAATGACAAAAATAAACAAAAAAAAATACAATGATAGATAAAAGAACACAATAGATCACAAAATATAACAAAATGTCAGATAAACTATAATACAATGTTAAGTAATATAACACAATATCAAGAAAAAAAGACATAGATAACGAAAATAAAAAAAAAACACAATGATTGTTTTTCGTTAACATTGTATCATTTTATTTTTGAGAACAAGAAAGACGGAGGAAAAATTCTTTGATTTTTTTTACTTTTTTTAAAATTTTTTACTTGTGATCTTTTTATCAATATTTTTGAGGATGTTTTTTTCTGCCACAAATCCTTCTAATTTTTCTCATTTTTATTACAATGGTGAATGCATCCGGTAACTATTTTAAGCTAGTATATATATGTTTGTTTGTCTTTGGAGTCTAACAAGCTATACTAGAATACTACACAATTAAAATACTCAAGATGGCCCAAGGATCACCTTCACCAACATTGTTCTTTGGCATCACAAGCACAGAAAATAACATGGAGTTCATGGCAAATTCTCAGCATAATCACCATCTTGTTGATCCCATGATCCAAAGCAATCAATCTGAAGTCTCATGCAAGTTCTTTAATATTTTTATTTATTCACTATATTATATTTCGGTGATACTATATTTGATTCTTTCACTAATGAGTAGTGTTTACATTGCATAGAAGACAAACGGACAACAAGCTATGTCGCTAGTCTTTTTTGTATAACCAACACAAAATTTACTATTTCTATGTTGTTTTGATATCAACTTGTAGAAATCTACTTACACAACTTTTACATTTACAATTATTTTTTCTTCTAATTTGGAACCTTGGTTTATTGATGACAGATCCAGATGCTGAATATGCAATACGAGTCTCCCCCACAACTCTATTGAATGGAGAGAGGCATTTTTGTGAAGTATGCAACAAAGGGTTTCCGAGAAACCAGAAGTTGGTGCTTCACCAACGAGCTCACAAAATTCCTTTCAATCTTAAGAAGAAAAAATCGAAGGATCTGGTGACGAGAAAGGTGTATCTATGCCCTGAGCCCACATGTATCCGCTACAATCGTTCTCATGCCTTAGGAGACTTTGGTGGTCTCAGGAAACATTATTTAAGAAAGCATCATACTCAAAAGGACTATAAGTGTAACAACTGTTGCAAGGCGTATAGCGTTGAGACCGACTTGAAGGCGCATTTAAAGATTTGTGGTAATAGAAAATACAATTGTAATTGTGGCACTTGTTTATCCAGGTATAACTTTAACAACTTCGTAGCATTTTATCGTGAGTATAGAGTTTACAAAGCTTGCAATATAAATTGTTTTTTTTCTAAAATGGGACCTTGTGAGATTTATACATCTTATCTTGTTCTTTAATAAATCACTTTTCTTATTCTTATTCTTATTCTTAATACATCTTATCTTGTTCTTTAATAAATTCTTTTAGAATTTATACATCTTATCTATGTTAAAAGAGTTCTCCTAAGAAAAAGAACTGTAAAAATATTATGGTATGTTTAGAGAGATACCAATGTTGTTAATACAATTTGGTTGCATTGAATTACTCAAGTTGTCTCAGTTTTGCATTGTCCAAAGAAATGTATTTTTTTTAATCCTATATGGTAGGTGGAGATAGGGAAAAGCGAAAATGTGGAGTATCCGGAATTCTGGGGTGGTGGAGATACTCCAACACGTACGAACTTAGTTGGCTTATGCTATTCAAATTCTAAAAGAACCAATTTTAAAAGATACTCCAATACATGTAATTTTTTTTTGTTGAAAATGCTCAAATATGTTTATATTTATTTTTTTAAAAATTTTGAATTTTAAATTTTGAGTAATGAATTTTAAAAACTTATCATTTTCTTCAAATTTCAAAAACTTATTCTTTAAATTTATTATTATAATCTAATATTTAGTTTAGAAAAGAGTTTAAAAAAAGAATCACTTTTATTATATGTGTTAGTGTTTTGAAATAAAATAATTTTTAAAATTAAGAAATAATTTTTTTATTTAATACATTAACTTAAATTTTTATAATTAAATTAAAAAGATGTTTTATATATTTATGAAGTAAAACAAAATATTTTTGCGAATATCTTTTTGTATCCCACCATCGGGACATTGATTTCTTTGTACGTTACTCGTAAATATATTAAATTCATTGTGTAAGATATAGTAAGATTTGCACGCTTTATACGATCTACACAAATAATACACGTGACGAATCTCAACTGTACTGGAGTGCGCTATTTTAAGAATTTAAAAAGCCAATATTTATTTGAATTAATTTAACTATATATTCATATGACTATTTTGAGAATTTTCCATATATAAGTAATCATAGCCAAAGTTCCTTTCATGGACTCAGGCTACACCAAAATCTATAGATTTAATACTTCTAGCATCCTTCAACTTTTCCTTTATGGTGAAATCATTTCCTACATCTTATAATTATCTTTCAACTAATTTTCCTTTATGTTGAAATCATTTCCTACATCTTATATCTTTTGATGAGTATAAGTACTTTCACATGAATCTTATAATTATTCTTCCCGGTATATATGCTATATATTTTCTTAAGAATCTTCCTAAAAATACAAACTATATTTTACAGAGAATATGGTAAAGCACCAGAGCAAGTGGGTGCGGCCAAATACTCACAAACGCTCAACATCGGAGATAGTTCAATAAACAACAGCAACAACAACAACAACAACGACATGAGCTCAATTATGTCATCATGGTCAATGTTAGGCATGGGAGATAACTCCACTGGGTTTAACATCAATGAACACAACTACAACTACAACCAGTCCAACTACTACCATTCTATCGCGCCCAGCCAATATCAATTATCTCAATTTGGAGAATATCACAACGGAGTCATGACCAACCCGTCCATGGACTTAAACATGAGCAACAATCATCCTGCTTTCTTTGGTACTTCATCATCAACTCACCCAAACCAACATGAGTCTCAGATGAAAACTGATATGGACTTGTATGCTGATCTGTTGAGGGGGAATATCCCAATCGACATTGTGAATCCTCAAAATGTGAACATGATAGGAAATGGTAGCACTAGTTATGCAACAGGTGAAGGTTCAAATCTATTTTCAGGTGGTGGTGAAGAAACACTAATGGACCCCGGGCAGATTACGGATAATCTGGGGGTTAAGTAGATGTTTCCCACGAGGGGTTAGATCCGGCGAAGATGGTTCTTCTGATAACCTGCAAAACAGACACCGTGAGCTCGTCACTGAGAAGGGGGGGGTGCCTCCTTGTGACCACCCTCCGGCGTGAGAATCAGACTAGATTGCTCTTGAATATAAGTGTATATTAAGAGAATGACTAGAGCAGATATCAGGTAATATATCCAGATAAGATATGAGATAAGATGATACCATTCCAAGGTGTTGGAGTATTTATAGCCGAAGGTAGGTTTCCAAGCAGGTACAGCAGGCTGAATAGTGTTCCTGTTCTGCCAACTGTGGGCTACGCACATGCCATGCTGGTGGTTGGTGGGTAGGCAGCGGCTGATAGTGACCAGGCCGGCTGTGTACTATTCCTGTTCCACCAACTGCAGGCTATGCACGTCCTCCGACAGGTTGGTGAGTAGGCAGCGGCTAATAGTGACATACAGTACAAGAGCGTGCTGCTCGTCATACTGTTGTCAGTGAGCTGTCGTATCCTTGGTCAGATCTTTTGTCCATACCTAGTCAGGTACAGTACAAAAGATCCTCCAGTATCGTACGGACTGGCTCATTTGGGCGTGAGTTTTCCCGGCTTTGTGCGGGAGTGTTCCCGGCTTGCCCACTCCTTCTTCAGGTGACATTACTGAATTATTTAAGAGTTAAGTGCCTTGTGCGTGTAGCCTTGCTGCGCTGGTAGCCTTCCCTGATGGCTAGTATCCGTTGCTGCGGGAACAGGCGGAGTACGTCGACATTGGGAGGCTTTTCCTGCGGGAACAGCTTGCGTACTGCGCGTAAGGACGTCACGTCTCTGAGCATGGTGGGTCTTGCGGATCCAGTTGGTTTCTGCGCAGACGTCTCTTCAAGGTGAGTTCCGAGTTTAGCCTTTGCCCAGACGTCCCTCTTGAATGTGAGTCTTGCGGGTTCAACTGCGCAGACGTCCCTATTTGAGGTGAGTCTTGCGGGTCCAACTGGGCTCTGCTGTGACCTACCTCTTCAAGTCCCCCCAGTCCAATGTTCTTCTCATGAATTGTTAATAAGTGAGGTGAACTTTTGGACTTAAAGCAAAGGGTTTTGAAAAGGGTTTAGTTTTAAGGATTTCCATGGGGATTCTTAACGCGGAAGTCCTAATGTCACGTGCAGAAATTCCCGATATTTCCTACTTGATCTTTGGGTATGATGCGGGTAGGTCTGTAACCTCCTCGCAAGTCAGGAGCGTTGAGTCCCACTTGTGTAGATTCTCCATGAGGTTTTGGTAGTTTTGAACATAGTGATCAATTATGTTAAAACAACCAATTCCATCTTAGAGCTTCAAACAATCTAGTTCTCGACGTTCCCGCTATGCGGGGATGTTATTCCCGTTTCCGCAAGCATGGCCCAGAAGATCCTTCTTGGTTTCAATTCCCTGCGGAGTGTTAGGTATGTGAAGGGTTTCGCCTTGACACTGTACCCGCACTCGTCTTATAGTTACTTTACTTCCAAGGTATTCGTGGCTACAATTCCCTGCGGGTGCTAAGTATGTGAAGGGTTTTGCCTTGACACTGTACCCGCACCCGTCTTATAGTTACTTGGTCGCCGAGATATTCTTGGCTTCAATTCCCTGCAGGTGCTAAGTATGTGAAGGGTTTTGCCTTAACACTGTACCCGCACCTGTCTTATAGTTACTTGGTTGCCAAGGTAAGGGGTATAGTCCCGCTTTCTTTTGAATCTTTTTGAAATTCGAAGAGTTGGTGAAAGGATAAGAACAGTCCAAACTGTTGAAACGTCGTCCGACGGTTTCTTCTGACAGTGTCAGGACGTGCAGGAAGTTATGGCGACGTGACAGTACATGGTCATTCCAGACGCTTTTTCAGGCACGTGGGCGCGATTTTTTGGGCGCGTGGGTGCAGATTTTACGGCGCGCGTCCCGCCAACAGCTGTTGCCAGCTTGCTTTTTCCACGTGTTATAGTTTCATTGCACCAGCTCTTTTCTCTCTCATCCGCATTAAATTCATCGCATTCATTGCGATGAGTATATAAAGGGGGAGAGGGTCCTTTGTAATCCACACTTTCACTTCTCTCTTCTCCTTCTAAGCGATTTCCGGCGAATATTCTCTGTCGAGCATTATCCTGAAATCATTCTTTACCTCCAAAACATGTCGTCTACTCATGATCCAGAAGCTATCGTCGAGGAGTCTGACTTGTATGTCGAGAACCCGACGTTTACGTCCGATAAGGACGATAAGAGCACTGCTGGCGAATGCCAGTGTGCTCTTCCCATCGAGCTCTACCGGTACGTCGTCCGGAAGTTCATGCTCGAGCCGTTCGAGCCTGAGTTTCCGGAGCCACACCAGACGGTGTACGATGCCCCTAAGGGCAAAATAGGGGTATATGCCGCCTTCTTCGTCTATGGGAATCTTAGCTTCCCATTGGCGAAGTTTGTATACCGCGTTCTGGATAGACACGGTGTTCACCTGACGGAGGTACACCCAATGGCGATCGCCAAGATCCGCCATTTTGAGTGGGTGTGCCTCATTCTTGGCGTGGATCCCCACGTCGACCGCCTGATGACCTTCTATTCTTGGAGGTGCATCCAGGGGTGATATACGTTGGTCAATCGGATCAAGGGTTTGAAGATCTGCGCTACCGACCGCAGTCTTCGATCTTGGAAGCGGGAGTTCTTCTATATCACCGCTCGCGTCGTCCCCATAGCGATGACGTTCAAGAACGGGAGAGCTCTCCCGAACCTTCACGCCTCCAACTACCAGGAGGCGGAATGGTTCTCCAAGGTTTCCCGGATCCAGTCTCCGGTTTACCGCTTTGCGGAGTCCGGGATGGTGATGCTCGGGATGAGCCGGGTGTGGAAGGAGGCGTCACAGATTCCCATCGTCCTTGAATACGGTTTGAACTCTGTCCCTTACGGTATGCTTCATATTATCCGTTAATTTAGGGTTTTTGTTCTAACCGTTTTTTCTTTTTGTTTACAGAGGGAAACGACTTGCAGTCTCTCCTGCAGCCGCGGGAGAGTGATGGTCCCGCTCGGATGGGTACTCGTGCTCTAGATGAGAACGAGTTGCCCATCCTTGAGCAAACGGCGGATCGGTTCGTGGAGGTCTACCCGCCAGGCCACGAGATCCTGAGCGCCAGGCGGCCAGGTAAAGAACTTTTTGACCCTTGCCCTCTCAATGCTCAAACCTCTGCGGGAATTCCTCTAATTTTGTCATCTTCTGATGAGGAATCCGCAGATGGTCCTTTCTTGGCGAGGAAGAAGGCTGCCGGCGGGAAGGGGAAGGCGAAGGTTGCCTCCACTGCCGATCCGGTGAATCGGTCTGACTCAGAGACCGAAAGCGAGGAGGTGGCGGGGAACCCTGGTGGTGATGAGACCATTGCTCCGGAGGTTGAGACGGCTGTCACCTCCGGGCAGACCAGTACAGCGACGGTGACCGACGTAAAGAGGCCGGTTCCATCGGGTTCGTCCCCGCCTGTTCGTACCTTCAAGCTCAAGAGGACTCGTAAGTACAAACTTCCTTTACTTTTAACTTCATATCTTTCCGCCATTATACTAATATATCTTGTCTTCGTGCAGGCGTGGATGCTACGGCATTCCAGAGTGGAGCGGGAGGGAGCAGCTCTGGACCCATGAAGGTAGGTTTGGTCAACCTACCCGAGGCGATGACCCAGGCGGCTACGCCTGCTTGCAGTACTGGTTCAGTTGCTCATCCCGTTGAGCCAACTGTTCCAGCTGTAACATTATCCCCGCCGGCCGTCAGTGCCATTTTCACAGAATCCATCACTGAGCCGGCGGTGATTTCTCTTGCGGGCTCTTCCGCAGCCGCGGCCACGGTTGTGAGTTCACCTCCGTTGGTTTCCACCGCGGCAGCCTCCACCATGCCTCCTCCGGCGCCTGCGACTACGGCTAGTCCTTCAGGTACGTTTGGGGTTTGGGCGTCTAGCCAATCCTTGCCTCCTTCCCGTCTCCTTGACCTTTTGGATGGATATCCCTTAGGTTCAGGTGATGGGTTTGGTGGCTATCGGCCTGTTGTCGACCCTACAGGTGCGTAGGGTTATTTTGGCCTTTTATTATTTATATATTTTTTTCTTCTTATCATCTTTTCCTAACTGCTTTTTGCTTTTGCAGTGTCGGATTCCAATGAAGTGTATGTTCCACGATGGAACATCCGCCGAGGAACAACCCTTCGGACGCCTGTAGAATGCGTCGAGTGGGCGCGCCACGCCGCCCCAAGGGGGGCGCTGGGGGAAGCAATGTCAAGCTACCAGGAGGGTAGGTTGACAAATGAGCTCCGGATTCTCCTAGCCCGGATGCAGCCGCGCGTCGAGCTGCTTTGTCATGAAAACGAAAAGTTAAAGGCAGCTCGGATCCAAGAAGTAGCTCAAGCGCGGGCTGTCCGAGAGGAGAACAGGAGGCTCTCCGCTGTTGCTGCGGAGAAGGAGAAGGCCTTCAAGGCCCTTGAGGTTGAAGTTCAGGCCCGTCTCGAGGCCCGTTCCAAGGCTGCCCAAGCTGTTAACGAACAGCTTCGGCTGGCTAAGGAAACTGCACGGAACGCAACTGAGAGGGCCACCAAGGCTGAAGCTGTTGCTGAGCCTCTACGCCTCGAGAATGAGGAACTTAAAGCCAAACTAGAGAGGCTCCAATAGGTTCATGATGCCTTGGCTATGGAAGACGCCAAGAAGCTCCAAGAGATCTTGGACCAGAGGGGCGTGCTTGACCATACTGAGCGTAAGCTTAAGGGCGTCGAAGAGGCTGCGGCTAAAGAAGTGTTGCTTGCCAACCTTAACAAAAGTGAAGCCGAACGTGCCCGTAACGAAGCTCAAGCTGCCCTCCAGGAGGCTCTGGTTACCAAGGAATGGCTTCTACGAGAAGCGTTGTCGCAGGTAAGCTTAGCTTCATAATGTCTTCACGCTTTTCGTTATACTTAGAAAAGGTTTTGATACTTGTATTTTGTTTTGTAGGTTGTGCATCGGGTTTTCACGGACACATCATATGACGATGCCATGAGCGCAGCCCTCAACGCTTCTCATGAGGATGGGGAAAATGCTGGCTTCCTGCTTGGTCTAGGGTTCGTTGAGAAGGGCATCCCGCCTTCCAACTTCCCTTTATATGATGTGGATACTGAAGCCGTATATGACCAAGCAGTGAACCAATATGCCACCTTCGCGCATCCGGTGGTGGAGAAGGTGAACGAAGTTGCTGCTGCTGATGATGGTGCGGGTACAAGTGGGTTTGGAGGGAGTGGTCCTGAAGCTTGAACCTTTAGATCCCTTCCCACTGTTAGGATAGGTTTACATTGTATAGATTTAATATTCTTGTAGGCGGGTAGATACCCGGCCATTCTTGTAATACTTGAATTATTATGAAATATAAATCTTTGTGCGGGTAGGACCGCTACTTTCACTGGATGACTTGCTTTATAAACGTTATATGACTTGCTCATGCATACTTTAGTTTAAATTAGCAACCTTCCAAGTGTTCTGAATAAGTTAACCTTTGAACGTGGTAGATAATAGGTTAAAGTTTTGCTTCCTCCTTCGTGATTGTGCGGGTAACTTAGTAGAATGGCTAAACTTTACCTATATCTGACCTGCGTGGAGGTTTTCCTCATCTTTTTCTTAGAAATTTTCTAAGTGTTTAGAATAAGTTAACCGTTGAACGTGATAGATAATAGGTTGAAGTTTTGCTTCCTCCTTCGTGATTGTGCGGGTAAGACCGTCACTTGCACTTAGGATGGCTAAACTTCACCTATATCTGACCTGCGTGGAGGTTTTCCTCATCTTTTCCTTAGAAATTTTCTAAGTGTTTAGAATAAGTTAACCGTTGAACGTGGTAGATAATAGGTTGAAGTTTTGCTTCCTCCTTCGTGATTGTGCGGGTAAGACCGTCACTTGCACTTAGGATGGCTAAACTTCACCTATATCTGACCTGCGTGGAGGTTTTCCTCATCTTTTCGTTAGAATTTTTCTAAGTGTTTTGAATAGGTTAACCGTTCGACGCGCGGTTGTCAATAGGTTAGTTCGGTTTCCTCTATCATGATTTATGCGGTTAGGACCGGCACTTTCATTTAGTGGGATCACCAAACTTTACCTATAACTGACCTGCGTGAAGGTTTTCCGTTTATTGTGTTTACGCGGGTTTAGCCGCCGTCCACACGCAACGATTTCTTTACACTTATGCGGTGAAAACCGGCATCAGTGTTTTGAATAAATTAACCGTTCAACGCGCGGTTGTCAATAGGTTAGTTCGGTTTCCTCTATCATGATTTGTGCGGGTAAGACCGGCACTTTCATTTAGTGGGGTGACCAAACTTTACCTATGACTGACCTGCGTGAAGGTTTGCCGTTTTTTGTGTTTATGTGGGTTTTGCCGCCTTCCACACGCAACGACTTACTTCCCCACTTATGTATGCAGTGAAGACCGGCATATCAGTGTGGAAAGTTCATAAGTATAAATGTAAGACCATCAGCATCAATGTGTGAAGGAGAATCATTTCCATTAGATGTGGCTCTGGGCCTTTTCTTTACAAGTTTGGAATTGATCTACATGCAAACTGTGTAATTGAGCTCCCTTCCATGTTATTGGGATGGGAGTGCCATCGAGCCGATATGCACCTGGTTCGGGATCTCGTTGTTTATGCAGTATGTAGTCTCCAACATTGAAGCTGCAGTTTCATTCTTGTGTTCCCCAACCGGGGTTCTTCACGCATTAGTCTGCTTAGCATTCCTTACGCCACGAGGTGTGCGAGCGTCCCATCTCTGACAAATGCTTCGACGATGTCCTTCAAGTCTATGCATTCTTCGGTGTTGTGGCCTTTTGTCCTGTGGAAGTCACAGTATTTGCTCTGATCAGCGTTGTGACGCTCTCGGATTATTGGAGCCTTTGGCCATGGGAGCCTCTCGGTGTCGAATATCTCGGTGACGCTTTTGGTAAGTGGCGTCCATCTGGAGTTACGGTACGACGACCGCATGTTATTCTTTCCGCCTAACCGAGGGTGCGAGCCGGATGAGGTGTCAAAGTTTACCCTTGACTGCCAAATGCCTAGCTTCCTCTTTTTGTTTAGTCGGGCGGTAAGGACATTGTTTTCTCTTGTTTTCTGGGTGTAGAGGTTTGTGCTTTGGGGAAGATCTCTACCCAGTTGCTTTTCCGTTTCCGCGAAGCGTTTAGCTGCTGTCATGATGGCATCCCATGTGGATGGCATGCCATCTTTACCCGTTAAGGTGCGGATGAGCTCTGGGTCTTTTGTGCCCTGGATGAAAGCAGCGCGAACAAGATATTCGCTAATATTACCCAGACTTAGCTTCTTTGAGTTGAAGCGAGTGATGAAGTCTAGCAAAGATTCATCTTCCTCTCGAATGCAATTGAGGATTGTCCATTGCTCTTCGGTATACTTTCTTTGTTGGCTGAAGTGTTGGCTAAACTTCTGTTGGAAGTCTGCCCAATCGTAGATGTGGTGGACCGGTAGACGGTCGAACCACGCTCTGGCTGCTCCAACCAGCGTCATCTGGAACATATAACACCACGTGGGTTCCGTCCAGTTGCTGACGGTTGCCCCCGCTATGAATCTGTTCAAATGATCGTCTGGGTCAGATATACCATCATAGGTGCCGATGTTTGACATCTGTTTGGCACTTCTTGGGGCGATTGCTTCCGCAATGTCCCTTGCAAACTTGGAGGTTCCCGCATTTGCAGCGGTTGGTCTGAAGGTTTTAGAGAAGTCACGTGGGTTTCCACCCGCGTTTTTTGGTTTGAAGGTTTCTCCAAAATTCCTTCTCGGTTGGAAGTTCGTTTCCTTACGCTTCCCTTTCGCCCTATGGCGAGGGTTTGCGTCGGTGTCGGATTCCTCCGAATCATCGTCCAAGTACTCGCACTCATTGCTCATGTGGAGCTGTTGAGTGCTTCCGAATTCGTCAGCCTGTTGGAGTGAACGCAAGCGTTCATCCAACTCAGCTTGGAATTCCCTTTGACGTTTTTCCGCCCGCGCTTTAACTTGTTCAAGTGTTTGGCGGGGGGGGGGGGGGGGCCTCGTCTGTTGTCTTTCCACCTGGGTATCAATGAATCCCAGGGGAGGATTGTTTACTGCACTTGCCCCGGCTTGGGTAACCGGGGTAGTGTTCGTAAAATTTATTGCACTTGCCCCGGCTTGGGTAACCGGGGTAGTGTTCGTAAAATTTGTGTATTCGCCGATGTTCCCCCCAGTAGCTGGGGTTGTGGTTACCGAGGTTTCTTGGTCATTCGCTGGCTTTGGCAACGGAGTAACCTTAACCATCTTTTCGGAGGTTTTGAAAAAACTGAATAAATTAGTTCTAGCTTTTATGCACGGATGGCGCCAATGATGAAACACTAATGGACCCCGGGCAGATTACGGATAATCTGGGGGTTAAGTAGATGTTTCCCACGAGGGGTTAGATCCGGCGAAGATGGTTCTTCTGATAACCTGCAAAACAGACACCGTGAGCTCATCACTGAGAAGGGGGGGGGGTGCCTCCTTGTGACCACCCTCCGGCGTGAGAATCAGACTAGATTGCTCTTGAATATAAGTGTATATTAAGAGAATGACTATAGCAGATATCAGGTAATATATCCAGATAAGATATGAGATAAGATGATACCATTCCAAGGTGTTGGAGTATTTATAGCCGAAGGTAGGTTTCCAAGCAGGTACAGCAGGCTAAATAGTGTTCCTGTTCTACCAACTGTGGGCTACGCACATGCCATGCTGGTGGTTGGTGGGTAGGCAGCGGCTGATAGTGACCAGGCCGGCTGTGTACTATTCCTGTTCCACCAACTGCAGGCTATGCACGTCCTCCGACAGGTTGGTGAGTAGGCAGCGGCTAATAGTGACATACAGTACAAGAGCGTGCTGCTCGTCATACTGTTGTCAGTGAGCTGTCGTATCCTTGGTCAGATCTTTTGTCCATACCTCGTCAGGTACAGTACAAAAGATCCTCCAGTATCGTACGGACTGGCTCATTTGGGCGGGAGTTTTCCCGGCTTTGTGCGGGAGTGTTCCCGGCTTGCTCACTCCTTCTTCAGGTGACATTACTGAATTATTTAAGAGTTAAGTGCCTTGTGCGTGTAGCCTTGCTGCGCTGGTAGCCTTCCCTGATGGCTAGTATCCGTTGCTGCGGGAACAGGCGGAGTACGTCGACCATTGGGAGGCTTTTCCTGCGGGAACAGCTTGCGTACTGCGCGTAAGGACGTCACGTCTCTGAGCATGGTGGGTCTTGCGGATCCAGTTGGTTTCTGCGCAGACGTCTCTTCAAGGTGAGTTGCGAGTTTAGCCTTTGCGCAGACGTCCCTCTTGAAGGTGAGTCTTGCGGGTTCAACTGCGCAGACGTCCCTCTTTGAGGTGACTCTTGCGGGTCCAACTGGGCTCTGCTGGGACCTACCTCTTCAGGTGGTAATATGTATGATCCTTCAAGTTCTCTTAATTTGACACCACCTATGCATAACACTAATCAAAATGGAATGTTGTACCCCGAGAGTGGCACTGGTGAGAATGGCTACGATTATGGTGATGGAAGTGGACAATTTGGCAATGGAAATGAAGTTTACAACTTTGAAACACCATGGGATGTAGCCCCACCCGAACCACACTTGAACCAAAATGGATTTTGGTTTTGAAAAGCCATATGATATTTCTGGATTTCAGTTTGGTTGCTAATAAACAGTGTGGCTTCCGATGGTATATGCTTTAAAATGATGGACTACTTGAGGGCCATACATTATTATGTTTATTGTTATTTCTGTTTCTTTGTGTTATTGTTTGGTATCGTATTTTCTTATTTCAGTTTGTAATCCTTATTGTGGATCATATTAATGTAATGTTTTCAATGTTCCTATGAATATTCAAACTTTGAAATTTTAATTTTGTCACTAGACTGTTATAACATTAACATGTGGGTATGTATACCAACACATCATCAACTTAACAACCCATTAAAATAATAAAATGAACATTAAGCATGTAAATATATAGCTTAGTTGATCATGACGTGCAAGTTTAATTTGCGAGGTTACACAAGGATATATTTATAGGGTGTAGGACGTTTTTGTTGTTCGGATGTCTATCATTGATTTTAAAATCTTCGATCTTGTTCAGGTCGGATCAGATGTCAAAGTTCAAGCTTCATCTAAATGACTAATAAATGTTCAAGACTTTAGCCTATATTCGAAACACATGAAACAACCAAAAACCAGATGACTGATTTCAAACTTTAACTTTACCGATCAAGTATTCAATTTAAACATGAAGCAATTAAATAATAAATATTCATACAATCAATCAAACTATCTCACTTGAAAGAAGCACCTAATTAGTTTACTAATTAGTATTATAGGACTAGCACACTTGATAAATGCATTTACCTTTTAGAAGGGATGCCTTCAAACATCAAAGGATCCAGAGCCAACAACTTATGGTGTATTCATTCCTTGAGCCCACATGTATCCACCACAATTGTTCTCATGCCATAGGAGACTTTGGTGGTCACATGAAACATTTTTTTTAAAGAGGCATTAAACTCAAAAGAACTATAAGTGTGGCAACTGCTGCAAGGCATATCGTGTAAAGACCGACTTGAAGGTACATTTAAGGATTGTTGTACTAGAAAATTCATTTTTCATTGTGGCACTTGTTTCACCAGCTACAACTAAACAACTTCGTAGCATTTTATTGTATAGAGTTTACAGGTGCTTACAATGTTAATTTTTTCTAAATTGGGACCTTGTGAAAATTAAATTTTATTAAGGGGTGTTTGGGATTCCTTATTTTACCTCCTTATAACTTTTTATTAAGTTAATAAGTTACAAAAGTGTAACTTATGAAATTTTTTCTCTCACAATATAAGCAATCCAAAACAACTTATTACTTTTCAAAAAGTTTATAAGTTATAAGTTGGTAAAAATAAGCAATCCCAAACACCCCGTAAGCTATAGATAATTATCTTCTTTAATAACTATCACTTTTCCTATGTTTTATATATAAAAGAAAAGTTCTCTTAAGGAAAAAAAATGCACAAAAATGACATGTCTAGAGAGGTACATCCGTACTAATTATTATTTTTTTGGGCTCGAATATATCGTATGTGGATGGGAGGTGGATGAGAGAGGGAAAAAAGAAAACATGGGTTGAGAATTCCATACGTGAGTGAATATGTAATGTGAGAGGAGAAAGGGGAGACACGAGGGAGAGAGGATAGATATGGTGAATTGGTGGTGTTCGGAATTGTCGGAGATGCTTCAACATGGACAGATTTAAACGATTTATAAAAGAAACTTTTATTGGTAATGTGAACACACAACCTATATGTCTATCTGAAAACACACTCAAAGTGGACAAATCGGGAACGTGACACATTTATTATGTTTAATATTACCCTAATATGTTTTTATGTTATATTTTTTTTTTCTTATATTGAATTTTAAAACTTATCATTTTCTTCAAATTTCACAAACTCATTATTTAGATGTTATGGGGAGGGATCCGGTACAAATAAAATTAACATACTAAACATACAAATAACTAAAGTAATTATAGTTTTGAACTAAAGTAATTATGCTATAAAAATATAAGGGAAAATTCCCGAAATGTCCCCTTTTTATAGATAAATTCTAAATATGTCTCCTAAAAAATTAAATTCTTTTTTGTCTCTTTACTAACATATCGCCGTCTCCATGTTAGGAGTTCGAGAAGTCTCACCGTCATGTTAGCTCAAAACTCTTTGTCTAACCGTCATTTTATCTCAAAACTTGTCATCTCACCGTCATGTTGTAACACCCCGGCCTCTCGTATCACCAATATTGTCCGCTTTGCCTCCGATGGGTTGCCCATCCGGGAACTCACGGCTTTGTTTTTGGTTGCGCAAGTAGAGACTTCCTAGGTGGTCACCCATCCTAGTACTACTTCCACCTAAGCACGCTTAACCGTGGAGTTTTCATGTGCTCCACAGCCAACTAAGCTCAAAACGCGTTGGTGATATTAAGAGGCAGGACATTACTTATGAACCAAGGATCTCTCTTGTCCACGACTGATGTGGGATAGCCTAAGAGTGGGACGATGTTGTGTTTGCCAAGGGTGTTACAAACAACCCCCCTTTGGACTCATCATCCTCGATGAGGCATGTCCCATCATCGAGGACGATGAGTCCAAAGGGGGGTTGTTTGTAACACCCTTGGCAAACACAACATCGTCCTACTCTTAGGCTATCCCACATCGGTCGTGGACAAGAGAGATCCTTGGTTTATAAGTAATGTTCTGCCTCTTAACATCACCAACGCGTTTTGGGCAACCAAAAACAAATCCGTGAGCTCTTCGTGGGCAAAGCGGACAATATTGGTGGTGCGAGGGGCCGGATGTTACAGGTGGTATCAGATCCACTCTTATGCAGTTCGGGATGATGGGATATGCCTCATCGAGGACGATGAGTCCAAAGGGGGGTTGTTTGTAACACCCTTGGCAAACACAACATCGTCCCACTCTTAGGCTATCCCACATCGGCCATGGACAAGAGAGATCCTTGGTTTATAAGTAATTTTCTGCCTCTTAACATCGCCAACACGTTTTGGGCCAATGATATGAATATTATTTTTAAAACCTGAGTTGTTACAGTCTCCCATTCCCATACTTTAGGAAATTTCGTTCCGAAATTAAGAAATACCATAACAACATCATTAAATAAAAATACATAATAAATAAACTTAGATAGTTGAAGTAACGCTCCAAATGCAAATCCGATAAGGACACTTATATATAGGATGTACCAGCGGCGTACCCACCATGTCTTTAACATCTTTACATTTGTATCGTTATTCCAACCACTTTCAATTCTATATTATGACACACAATCTTACGCATCATGATTTCCATGCGAGGACTATGATGATTTGTTCCGGACCATAATTATTTTCATCGTCGGATGGTCCACATGATTCGTCCCATCGTGTGGATTTGCAAAACGTTTGATAAAAAAAATTACTTTGAGGAAACAAAAGTTTTAAGGAGTTTTAATTTAAGAAAGTCACCAATGTATAAAATAATTTTCAAAAGTTGCAGTATATTTTGATAAAGCCAAGAACTTTTAAGACAACTTTTCAACGTAAAGATATAAGTATTTAAAGTTGAAGAATGAGTAGCTTATAAATAGCTAAGGTTAATGAGGGTAAAGAAATATGATAGAAGTATGTTTTAATAATCAATCTATTAAATAAAAGAGATTTTATTCATAAAATATAAGATAAATAGTTCAAAAACAATTCAGAGACATAAATAGGCGTTACAATATGTAATTAAGATAAAGACAAAATAAGGTAAGACAGATAAAGGGAACGAAAAAGATCTTCATGATCTTTGAGTAGCTGAATTGGCGTGAATTGAGGCACCATGAGGAGTTGCAGGAGTAGGAGCAATTGAGGTAGATTGATTTGGGGTAGCTTGAATAACCTGAGCTTGAACAGTTAGCAAGAAGGTTGTGTTGGTGAAAGTATGTCTACTAAACTTGAGCTTGCGGTTGTGGGGTCTGGTAGTGTTGGGTTAAGTAAGGTTGGCCTTGATTGATGGGAGGAGCTTGAGAGACATGAGGTTGATAGATTTGAGCTTGGTAAGCATGGGTCAAGTAGTATGGTGTAGTCATAGATTGGGCTTGATGGGCTTGGGTAAGTTGAGGGCACGCATTATAGAGGTGATTTGGGTCCTTACAATGGTAGCAAGCACGGGTATTAGGAACATCAGGTTGAGCATGAGGGGTAGGTTGTTGCGGAACAATTTGTGCAGTAGGCGGGATACGGCAAGTGTTAGCAAGGTGGCCATAACGATTACATTAGATGCAGCAACGGCATAGGGATTCAACCGAGTGATGACGGTTACAAATGGAGCATGACGGAAAAGGACCGAGGTAAGGTTTCTTGTTTGAGGAGACTTGCGGGTGGGTAGGATTTGTTGCAGCAATGTTCTTATGTCTTTTGTTGTGTGGATGAGTCGAGGTAGATGGTTTGTAGTCACCAGCAGAGGTATTAGTGGAAAAGTTGAATCAGTTGCATTGATGTTTTGAATTTGGGTTACTATCCTAGGGATTGTAGCAGTTAACTCTTTGGCTATACAAGCAGATATACGGTGGTTGTGAGAATCAAACGATTGATGTCGAGGATGACGGTGGTTTCTTGAATGAGACATTTTATGAGGACCAAAAATGAGGGTTTATAAGATGAGGGATAAACTGGGGAATCGTAAGATTAGTAAATGTTTAATTATGTGAAAATAATATTGTTTTCTTAATAAGTGAGGAATTACGTCATGAGGATTAAAAGTAAAAGTTTATAAGCAAAGTTCTGTGTCATGTTAATTTTTTTTTTAATTTATTTTAAATTTTCCTTTCTTCAAAAATTAAATTGTGTTGTTATAGTATTTCTTAATTTCGGGACGAAATTCCCTAAAGTAGGGGAGACTGTAACAACTCGGATATTTCGATAATAAACAAATACCAAATTACTCGACCCGCTTTCATTTTCGGAAAATGTAAATCAATATAAAAATATTATTTATCTCTCACTTAATTATTATATTGTTTATTATAATTACTACTCATATTATTATTATTATTAAATAAACTTTAACTTATAAACTTTAACTTTGAAACATATACATTTTAACCCAAAACTAAACTTTTACCCAATAGTGTTTCCACACCCACACTTTAGGGGCTTTTGTACAAACTATATATAATATTAGTATCTTAACCCATTTCACCAAACGGATACCCATGACTTAAATCCATAATCCATACCCTTTTCGCTAAACCCGATTACAATTGAATATCTTGAGCCTTAATCCTCGGACATAAATTAAAATTCATACTATAAAATCTCAATAACCGACCCTGATTTCTCGTTTAATTGCGATTTGGATGATTCTAGATCATGGGCCAAGACTTTAACGAACCGACTAAGAACCCTAATCTCAATCCCTTATAAACGGGATGTCTTGATACAATTAAACCTACACAATCAACCCTTTAGCCGTCGCCTACTTTTCCTCCAACCTTAATTGGATTATAACAACCTTTATTACTCATTTCGTCTTGTTTCTTGGCCGACCCTAACCCTATGTCGTAATGCACCTAACAGTCAAATAAACACAATTAAACTTGTATGCACAATCATCTAAACCTAGCCGCCCATAACCCCCCTAATTAATTGTATTATAATCAGCCGCTACCTGTCCGTTCATCATCTCACCACCGCCGGCCTAGTTAGATCTCATTACACCACGTCTGATCAGTATTCGAGGTAATTAAACTATGGTTGGATATCACGTTTAACAGGTTAACATAAACCCTAACTCAAAAACTGATTAGCATTAACGGATTGATCGAATTGGATTTGTTAGGGTTTATATTCAAAACTGTTGGATCTGCTGCTGTTTATATTTAAGAGAAATCGTTTATGAATGTATGTACTGGTCAGCCCAGTTGGTTAACACCTTTGGTTACGGATGGTAGGTCGCGGGTTCGAACCCCTGCCATCCCGTTTTTGTTTATATTTTTGGTATTATTTTTCTAAAATCATTTATTAAGTATAATAATAACAATAATGCTTAAATAAAATCATTTCCTTAAAAACCGACTATAGAACGTGTGTTTTTGCGTATCTTTCGCCGTGTATGTACATATATATAAGCATATATGTATATATATGTATATAGTATCACGTAAACTAATATTTTTGGTTATATATATATATATATATATATATATATATATATATATATTTTAATAAACTTATAATTCCTAAAGATGTATTTTATTCTTATAATATTTTTATATATATATTATATATTATAGTATACTTTTAAACGGATTTAATGAATTAGTAATATTATTAAGGATGTGTTTTACTTATATAACATCTTCATATATATAATAAAGTATTATAATGTACTTTGTTTATAATTTAACAAAACTAATAAATATTTGTATATAAAATCTTTAAATAGAATGAAAAGGTTTAATAGTGAGTTAATAATAAATATCGAACCCGTTTATCTGATCTAGTTCATTAACTTAGCGTATCTTCGTATTATTTTTCCTTATTAGGCCTTGCCGCCAACGTTTTGGGGACATATGCGTAAATTATATTTCTCATATATACATATAGTTATACACAAAACTGCAACTATTGTCTTATGTGTTAACAACTTATACCTTACTTGCTTATGTGCTTACATGCTTTACGTGAACCGCATTCGGAGAGGTCCAATATAATCTCAGAATAGTATGATCATACGCCAGTCGTTATAGCCTTTGTGCTTCTCGACATCTCAGTTATACTTGCTCATTTGGTTAATTTGTTATTCTCATATGACTTGTTGCAGTTACGTATTTTGTTATATATACTATATGTACAACTAAACTGGTGTGTTGCTCACTCAACATGTGTGTTGACAAAATTCTATTTTAAACGCATATGCAAGTTATCGTAGAAATTTAATGCAGGTTGGTGAAGACTTAGTGAAGAATTTAAGTTAGAAATGATACGATCAAGGATTTAATTTGTAATTGTTGTTTGTTTAATAAGTTGTATTTTTGTACTTGAATTATTTGAAATTATTAAATAAATATTGAAACTTATATTGTGCATGATAGTAACCTTGAGAGCTGTGGCAATCAGTTCGCGCCCCGGCATTTTCGCTGTAGGTTGGGGTGTGACACATGTTAGCTCAAAACTTGTTGTCTCCCCACTATGTTAGCTTAAAACTCTTTGTCTCCTCACCATGTTAGCTTAAAAAATTATACCTTATCTTTACTACAAAATTGATCATAAATATATTTAAAAAGTATTTAAATATTTTTAATTTTATTGGTTATTAAATTCTTGTATATTGGATTTTGGATAATAATACAATTAAAAAAACTCATGCATACCATCAAAAACATTTATGTGTACCTTGTTTATTATGATTGTTTAAATAACAAGATTTAATTTTTAACCTAACATGACGGTGAGACGATGAGATTTGAGCTAACATGACATCGAGACAACGAGTTTTGAGCTAACATGATGGTGAGACAACAGGTTTTGAGCTAACGTGGCAAGGAGGCGACGAGTTAAGACACATGTCGTTTCGAACTCCTAACGTAGAGACGACGGCATGTTATTAAAGGGACAAGTATGAAATTTAATTTTTTAGGGGACAAATTTGGAATATATCTTTAAAGAGGGGACATTTTAAGAATTTTCCCAAAATATAATAGTGTAATAATAATTACTTTAGTTCAAAAGTTATATTGTAATAATAATTATTCTATTATAACATAACTACTCTATTAATATGTACACTTCTCTCGATAAAAATCATTTGCATTTGATTCAAACCCATATATCATAATCTATTATTTACTTTGAAAATTAATTCAAGTTCCTTTTTTACCTAAATTTAGAATCACTTTATTTTTCCATATAATAGAAATTCGCCATTTAAAACAGATGTTGTGTTGAAATAAAATAATTTTAAAAATTAAGAATAAAGACTTTGTTTTTATTTTTCTAAATTTAAATACAAAAACTTGAGTTTTCATAATTTAATTATAAAGAAGTTTTATATATCAGTAAAACAAGATCTTCGCGTGGAAATATTTTGACATTCACTGCCGGCAATGATTACTTTGTACGTTACGTGCAAAGATATTAAATTATTTGTGTATGATACAGTAAGATTTGTTGGCTTTATACGATTTTAATACACTTGATGAATCTCAAGTTTCTCAACGTGCAATGAGTTTATATTGAAAATGCAATATTTGTTTTGAATTAATTTGACTATTCATATGTGTATTTTCAGAATTTTCCATATATAAGTAATCATAGTTCAACCAAAGGTTATTTAATCTCAAGGTGAGTTAGATTTTAAACTAAATTTGCATGTTGCGTGTTGGCGTGTTTCTAAGAGCATCGACGACGCTCGGTTTTGACATGTATTGCAACTCAAGGCTCCACCAAAATCTATATATATATGTATCTTCTCATTAAGGATGGCAATGGGTAGAGTTTAGGTATTCCCAAACCCATACCCGGTTATGAAAGTCCATCCCAAACCCGTCGGGTTTTAATCAGGTAATTCCCGTCGGGTTTCGGGTTTTTCCATCGGGTTCGGGTTTCTTATCGGGTTTTGTAAGGCCCCGTTACCGGTGCCTCACATTTGGACGTTGGATTTACTCATAAACGCAGTTCTAAATATCAGAATTAATTAAAACTTTCGCGGAATAGCATGAAACATCAATAGTCATTACAAACATTCATAACTTGTCTTTAAAACATAGCTTAAAACATGTCTTTTAGTTCAAACATTAACAATTAAATCTTCAGATGCCAGCTTCTTTATTCATCTGCCATGTGTCCCCCTTCAAGCCAGCTATCTCATTCTACTCACCTGCGTGCATACTAAAAGTCAGCAACGCTGAGTGAGTTCTAGTTAATCATACAACATACTACATATTCATAATTACATACTTTCCTACGTACCCCATACTTTCATACTTTCGTTTATATATATACTTACTTACTTACTTACTCTTTTTCTTTTATATTCATACCTTACGTTTTGAAGAGCATTACGACCTATAACCTTCGCATATATTATTAGGGTATGCAACCCTTTAGCCTTCGCATATATTATTAGGGTATGCAACCATTTTAACCTTCGCATATATTATTAGGGTATGCAACCCGTTAACCTTCGCATATATTATTTGGGTATGCAACCCTTTAACCTTCACATATATTATTAGGGTATGCAACCCTTTAACCTTACATTACCTTTCATTAACATCTCCATTCTCACATCCATACATTTAATATCATACATATCATAGTCGTACATACTTCCTTATTCACATACACATATCATACATACTACACTATACTTGCCTTAACAATACGTGCAATACCCAAAGGTCGTTCACGTACTGTCAAGCATACATTCATAACTATCACATTCGTCATTAAGACACACTTACCATTTAAGGTAAGTATATTAACATTCACATCGAGTATACACACAGCCCCGAAAACATATCAAGGAAATGGGGCTAGAAACTCACCTGAATGCGGTTACGTTCACCGTTTATTGTAATCCCTTTCTTGAGCTGTGCACGACTAACTGTATAACAATTACACGTATCAATTAACTATCACTACCCATATCATCTTCCTAGTTCAATTATTACCCACAACGAACGGGGGTCAGAGGGCAGCGCCCCTGGCAGCGGGATTCTAGGGGCGGCAGCCCCTAGCGGGGTCCAAGGGGCAGAGCCCCTAGCTGGGGTTAACTTTCTTAACGTATTTTCCATTAGGATTTTAAATTATTATTTTAACTTTCCTGAATTCGCAAGCGGTCATAAATGTAAGCGAACATACGTGTAAGCTAACTTAACTTAAGCGAACTTAACCAAAAGGCAAAGTTTATAGTTGGCGAACTTGCTCAGCGAACTTATCAAGAGGCGAATTTAAACGTTAGCGAACATATACAGCAGCGAACTTAGCTGCAAACAAACTTGGCTGCACGCGAGCTTAGCTGCAGCGAACTTATATACGCCCGAACTTGTTCGGCGAACTTGTAGCAGCAACTACGGGTTCAATATTAACCCCTTAACCATCCCCGTTTTGACATATAACCCCTTGACATGATACTAACCAGCCCCGAGAACATTTCCATGGTCGATTTCAGATAAAACTCGGCCCGGGAAAGCATAAAGTTTGGACCTTTAAGTTAAAAAACGTTCAATACTAGATCTACGGTTTATTTTAGACGAACCGTGCCTAGCCGTGGGTTTATTAAGTTCGTTTTAACGTCAAGTTTGCTACTTTACATTTCGTCTAGACCCATTTTACTTTATGTTTAAGTTTCAAGGCTAACCGATCCTAAAACACATAAACTTTAAGGTAAAAGACATACCTTTATGCGTATGGTGTGGTCGCGGTTTACTTGGTTATCTTGTATCTAGCTTGTGTATTAAAAATCTAATAATGTCTAGCTTGATTTTGGCCTCGGATCACGTCTCTCACTTTCTCTCTCGGCCGTATATAAGGTGGTGTGTGTGTGTGTTCTTGAGTATGTAGGCAAATATGGAAGATGGAATGAGGATTAGGGTTTTAGGATGGTTTAAGGGGGTATTTATATCCCTTAAAGCCCATGGACCTAAGGCCCATTACCCTTTAATCCATCTTAATCAATCTAAGTCCATGACATTTTCTTTATTTAATATCAATTAAATATTAACACACGATAATTAAACCCGACTTTCCTTATTTATCATTATAATATTTAGGATGTTATAGGTTTTGATAAAATACCTGTCAGGTATACCCGGCTCAAAACCCGATGGGTTTTTACCGAGTTTTAACAAAATATAACTAATCGATTACAAAGATGGTTATCATAAAGATAAAATGTCTCAAATAATTGACATAAATAAGTTTTGACAAATAATATATTTGGAATATAGTATATATATATAATATAATATAATAAGCTATATCGGGTATATGGGTATATAATCGGGTAAATGGGTTTATGTTATAAGGTAATCGGGTCGGGTAATCGAGTATATTAGAAATCCGAAACCGGTCCCAAACCCGCGAAAAATTTCAAAACTAATCCCAAACCCGTCCCAAAACCTAATGGGTCGGGTATTACCCATCCCATTTATGTCGGGATTTGGATTTTTCCATCAGGTTCGGGTTTCGTTGCCATCCCTACTTCTCATGTTAAATCTCAAGGTTCTCCTTTTATGTTGAAATTATTTTCTATGTATGTATCTTCTCATGAGTATAGCTACTTTCACATGTATTAGAATTATTCTCCTCTGCAATGTTTTAAAAACCGGTTTGAACCGGCTGGTTCAACCGGTTGAACCGGATTTCGGGGACAAGCCCGGTATATTATACCCGGTTTAGTTGAGCGGTTTTGGGAGACATCGAACCGGCCGGTTTTCATAGAAAACCCGTTCATACCAGTAAACCGGTTTGAGGCCCACCAATTTTTTTTTTATTTTTTTATTTTTTTTGTGAGGCCCATATTGTTTTACATTTACAATTATGTTAAAGTAACATTAACCTAGTGTGAGCGTCCATAATCCATTCACCCTTTCACAATTAAGTTAAATGATAACCTACCAGGTTGCTCACCCTTTCACTCGTCCATCACCATTTAAACTGTTACATTGCTACCAAGGTCGGTTCTTATTTTCTAATGCATATTGTGTTATTGATTGATATAGTATCCAAATTCCAAAGTAAAAATAACTTCTTGTTTAATAATTTTGCATGTATGATGTTTTTTATGGTTTAAAACTGGTTATTATCTTGCATCTATTGAGATTTTCCGTTGATTATATATGGCTTTATTATCTTAATATAGTAGTTAATATATTACACATGGTGACATCTCCTAAAAATAGTTTATTGTTTTGTAGAATTATATATTTTTATTTTTATATTTTAGTTAAAGTTGCATTTATATAAAAATATAAGTAAACTAGACAACCCGGTTGAACCTCCCGGTACAATCCGGTTCAACGGTTGTACCATATTTTAATATAATCCGGTACGCTTAAAATACCGGTTTTTAAAACATTGCTCCTTTGTATATATGCTATATATTTTCTTAAGCATCTTCCCATAAACTTCTTATTAACTTCTAATATTCAATCTATACAAATTATGTTCAAATATTTTACGGGTTCAAAGTTTTGACTTGATAATGTTTAAACAAATGAAAGTTAAAATTTTAAACGTGATTTGGGTTTTAAATTTATTTTCAAGAATATTTTTGGAAATATTGAACAAACTCGGGATTTGGCAAGTCAACTATTTTTCCCACGACTATTAGAATTTAAGAAAATATGGCGAACATTTCCGTTATGTCACCTTTAGGCTTATCAGTTCTTCTAACTTTTATCAAATCTGTAACATTTGTGTCAGCATTTCCTTTAATGGTGATCAAAATGTTGTATGTGAAACATGTTATACAAAATTATGCTCAAGTAAAGCAAAACATTCACAAAATTAAACGGGTTAACGTGTTATTTTTATGTGTTGTCATTGTGGCAAAGTCGAGAAGCCCCCTCAGACTCATCAAAATCTTTTTCATTATGTAGCTCAGAACTATTATTGTATGACAAGTCTTCTTCGTTCATACCTAAAATTCATTTAATTGTATGTACATATATGATAGTGAGAATGAAATGTTGTTGTTGTTGTTGTTATTATTATTATTATTATTATTTTTGTTGTTATTATTTATTAACTTCATTTTTTTTAAATATCATTTTTTTGATATAAATAAAATCAGTTTATTTAAACGTAGTATAAATACGAACATAGATGTAATACATTTTCCATATACATATACATTATGTACTTATTTGATTAGTTGTAACTTTATTATTTGGATCATCCCAATAATCTTTTCACCCTTCAAAACCAATCGTACTACTACCATCTCATTGCACCTCAATTTGGTGAAGATCATAGCAAAATCATCTCTATATAACTGGTGAAGGTTCGAATTTATTTTCAGATGGTGGTTATATGTATGAGCCTTCAAGTTCTCTTAATATGACACCAACTATGCAAACCACTAGTCAAAATGAAATGAAATGTGGAATTCTGAGTGGCAATGGATATGTTGGAATTTTTTTTTTAATTTAGTAGGTTTAGGAAAATACTAATGGAAAGTAGGTTTGAGAGGTGGCTTGTGATGGAAAGTAGGTATTCAACCATCGGAGATACTCATTATCTTGGAAAATACTAATGGAATTGGTGTACTCATTATCTTGGTTGTATTGGTGGCGTAAAAGGAGCTGACTATGGGGCGTGGTAGTTACTTTGGCTATGGCTATGGTCATGGAAGTGAAATTGGAAAACATGGGTCGAGAATTCTAGACGTAAGTGGATATGTAATGTGAGAGGAGGAAAGAGAGACAAGGGAGAGAGAGGATAGATGTGGTGAAGTGAGATGCTCCAACACGGACGAACGTAAAGGATTTAGTAAAAGAAACTTTTATTGTTAGCGTGAACGCAGACTCTATATGTCAACTTTTGTCTAAAGACACACTCGAAGTGGACAAATCAGGCGCGTGTCACATTATTATGTTTGACAAATCAGGCGTGTGGCACACTTGAGATTATTATGTACAAATACGCTTTTATGTTTTTCTTTTCAAATTTAGAATTTTATAAAGTTATCATTTTCTTCAAATTTCAAAAACTTATTATTTATATGTTATAATTATTATTTACTTTGAAAATTAATACAAGTTCCATTTTTCCCTAAATTAGAATTACTTTAATTATATGTATTAGTATCTCCCGACTCTCGTATAATAGAAATTCTCCATTTTAAAAAGTAGTGTTTTGAAATTAAATTATTTTAAAAATTACAAAAAAAGAATTTGTTTTTAGTTTTCTAAATTTAAATACATACACTTAAGTTTTTATAATTTAATTATAAAGAAGTTTTATATATTAACTAGGATTTTACCCGGCGCGTTCAGGTAGGTAAAATCTGGGTGGTTATAAAACTCAAGCGTTGTTGGTCTCGAGCGTTGAGATGATAAGTTGACGTGAATTCAGTCGGTTTCTTACAGTACCAGAACTAAAAAAATAATACAGTCGGTTTTCGTTACGGTGGTACTAGAACTAAAACAAAAGGCAGTGACTTTAAGCGAATTTGGTTGGTTTTCTTCTCGTTCGTTACGGTACCGGAACTAAAACAAAATATGAAAAAGAAAATTGGCATAAAGTCGGTTTTCGTTACGTTCGTTATGGTACCAGAACTACAATAAAAAAACAAATGGCATCAAAACCCTAGCATTGTCAGTCCCGGAAGTTGATGCAGTTTACACGAATTCAGTCTGTTTCCGTTACGTAAACAAAAATTGACGTTAGGTCGGTTCTCGTTACGTTCGTTATGCTACAAATGCGAAAAAGGAAAATTATAATGGTATGGACAAGTTTGGTGCCCGCCACTTGGCTAGCGGCACCAAACTTCTCTTTTATAATATATAGTAATTGAAGAGGTAGGTCCCAGCAGAGCCCAGTTGGACCCGCAAGACTCACCTTGAACAGGGACGTCTGCGCAATGACCAACTGCTCCAGCAGGACCCACCATGCTCAAAGAACCTTACGCGCAGTACGCCAGCTGTACCCGCAGGGAAAGCCTCCCAATGGTGAAGTACCCCGCCTGTTCCCGCAGCTGCGGATACAAGCCATCAGGGAAGGCTACCCGCACTAACAGCAAGGCTACACGCACAAGGCATTCGTTACTTCAGTAGTCACATGAAGGAATGAGCAAGGCGGGAACACTCCCGCCTAAATGAGCCAGTCCGTATGCTTCTGGAAGGTCTTTCGTACTATACCTACTAAGGTATGGGCGGAACAGACAATTTGACCAGAGCAGCCCATGAACTAATCACAGGGTGACAGCTCACCGACAACAATACGAGGAGGAGCACCCTCTAGTACTGTTTGTCACTATTAGCCGCTGCCTACTCACCAACCCTTACGAGGGGACGTGCGCAGCCTAAAGTTGGTGGAACAGTGCGTAGCCGGCAGTAAAGGAACAGTATACAGCCGACCTTATTACTGTTGGCCGTAACCTATCCACCAACCAGCATGGCATGTGCGTACGTCCACTGTTGGTAGAACAGGAATACTATTCAGCCGGCTGTACCTGCTTGGAAACCTACCTTCGGCTATAAATACTCCAACACCTTGGAATGGTAAGGACATCATCTGATATATCAATCTTATCTAGCAATCTCTTAATATACACTTATATTCAGAGCAATCTAGTCTGATTCTCACGCCGGAGGGTGGTCACAAGGAGGAACCCCCCCTTCTCAGTGACGAGCTTACGGTGTCTGTTTTGCAGGTCTCCAGAAGAACAACCTTCTCTGCCAGACCTCATCCGTGGGAAACATTACTTAACCCCCAGATTATCTATAATCTGCCCGTGGGTTCACTTAGTGTTTCTTCATTGGCGCCATCCGTGCATAAAAGCTAGAACTATTTTAGTTTTTTCAAAATTTATGAAGAAATGGTTAACGTTACTCCGGTCCAAAGGCCAGTAACCGACCAAGAAACCCCGGTAACCACAACCCCAGCAACTGGGGGGAACACCGGCGGTTATACAAATCTTACGAACACTACCCCGACTACCCAAGCCGGGGCAAGTGCAGTAAATATTCCACTGGGGTTCACTGATGCCCAGTTGGAAAAACGACCGAGGGCCCCTCGCCAAACACTAGATCAAGTGAAGGCGTGGGCCGAAGCACGTCAAAGAGAATTCCAAGCTGAATTGGATGAACGCTTGCGTTCAGTTCAACAGGCTGACGAATTCGGCAGTACTCGCCAACAGCTCAATATGAACAGCGAGTGCGAGTACTCAGACGAGGAGAGAGAAAACGAAGGTGCAATGAAACTATGACACGTGGCAAAAAGCAAGCTGGCAACAGCTGTTGACAGGACGCATACCATTAATTTCGCGGCCACGCGCCCGAAAAATCGCGCCCACGCGCCTGAAAAAGCGTCTGGAATGACCATGTACTGTCACGTCACCATAACTTCCTGCACGTCCTGACACAGTCAGAAGAAACCGTCGCACGACGTTTCAGATGTTTGGACTGTTCCTATCTTTCCACCAACTCTTCGAATTTCAAAATTCAAAATTCAAAAAGATTCAAGTGAGCGGGAAAATACCCCTTACCTTGGCAACCAAGTAACCGTAAGACGGACGCGGGTACAGTGTTAAGGCAAAACCTCACATACCTAGCACCCGCAGGGAATTGAAGCCAAGAATAACTTGGCAACCAAATAACCGTCAGACGGATGCAGGTACAGTGTCAAGGCAAAACCCTTCACATACCGAGCACCCGCAGGGAATTGAAGCCAAGAATACCTTGGAAATAAAGTAACCGTAAGACGAGTGCGGGTACAGTGTCAAGGCAAAACCCTTCACGTACTTAGCACTCTGCAGGGAATTCAAACCAAGAAGGATCTTCTGGGCCATGCTTGCGGAAACGTGAATAACATTCCCGCACGACGGGAACGTCGAGAACTATATTGTTTGAAACTCCAAGATGGAACTGGTGGTTTTAGCATAAATGATCACTATGTCGAAAACCACCAAAACCCCATGGAGAATCTACACAATTGGGACTCAACGCTCCCGACGCGCGAGGAGGTTACAAACCTACCCGCTTCACACCCAAAGATCAAGCAGAAAAGTCGGGAATTTCTGCGTGACATCAGGAAAACCGCGGGATGAATCACCACGGAAAACCGAAAAACTATACCCCTTTTCAAAACCCCTTGCTAAGTCCAAAAGTTCACCTCACTTTATTAAACATTCATGAGAAGAACATTGGACTGGGGGGACTTGAAGAGGTAGGTCCCAGCAGAGCCCAGTTGGACCCGCAAGACTCACCTTGAACAGGGACGTCTGCGCAATGACCAACTGCTCCAGCAGGACCCACCATGCTCAAAGAACCTTACACGCAGTACGCCAGCTGTACCCGCAGGGAAAGCCTCCCAATGGTGAAGTACCCCGCCTGTTCCCGCAGCTGCGGATACAAGCCATCAGGGAAGGCTACCCGCACTAACAGCAAGGCTACACGCACAAGGCATTCGTTACTTCAGTAGTCACATGAAGGAATGAGCAAGGCGGGAACACTCCCGCCTAAATGAGCCAGTCCGTATGCTTCTGGAAGGTCTTTCGTACTATACCTACTAAGGTATGGGCGGAACAGACAATTTGACCAGAGCAGCCCATGAACTAATCACAGGGTGACAGCTCACCGACAACAATACGAGGAGGAGCACCCTCTAGTACTGTTTGTCACTATTAGCCGCTGCCTACTCACCAACCCTTACGAGGGGACGTGCGCAGCCTAAAGTTGGTGGAACAGTGCGTAGCCGGCAGTAAAGGAACAGTATACAGCCGACCTTATTACTGTTGGCCGTAACCTATCCACCAACCAGCATGGCATGTGCGTACGTCCACTGTTGGTAGAACAGGAATACTATTCAGCCGGCTGTACCTGCTTGGAAACCTACCTTCGGCTATAAATACTCCAACACCTTGGAATGGTAAGGACATCATCTGATATATCAATCTTATCTAGCAATCTCTTAATATACACTTATATTCAGAGCAATCTAGTCTGATTCTCACGCCGGAGGGTGGTCACAAGGAGGAACCCCCCCTTCTCAGTGACGAGCTTACGGTGTCTGTTTTGCAGGTCTCCAGAAGAACAACCTTCTCTGCCAGACCTCATCCGTGGGAAACATTACTTAACCCCCAGATTATCTATAATCTGCCCGTGGGTTCACTTAGTGTTTCTTCAGTAATGCAGTAACACAAAATCTTCGTGTGGATATCTTTCAGCATCCAACTGTCGGGCGATGATTACTATGTACGTTACGTGCAAAGATATTAAATTCTTTGTGTAGGATATAGTAAGATTTGTAGGCTTTATACGATCTACACAAATAATACACTTGACGAATCTCAAGTGTCTCAACAAGATGGAGTGCGTTTATTATGGGAATTGGAAAAGCCAATATTTATTTTGAATTAATTTGACTATTCATACGTGTATTTTCAGAGTTTTCCAATTATAAGTAATTAAAGGTTCTTTAATCCCAAGGTGAGTTAGATTATAAGCTAAATTTTCAAGTTGCGTGTTGGCGTGTTGCTAAGAGCATCGACAACGCCCAGTTTTGACATATATTGCAACTCAAGGCTCCACCAAAAAATATATATATATCCTAGTTCTCCTTTTATGTTGGAATCATTTTCTACGTCTATATCTTCTCATGAGTGCAACTACTTTCACATGAAATATTTTATTAAGCATCTTCCTACAAACTTTTTACATGTCGATTATACATGTCGGATGGGCTGATTTGTGGTAGGTGGGAGTAGCTTAGAGCTCCTGTTGGGCCGCTTCTACATGATGAATTAAGGGGATTATTGACGGTTTGCCAGCAAGTTTTGCTTGAGCCCGGTTGGGTTAGAGTAACCTAGTTTGGATAGCCTTCTGGAGAATTCACATTTCGAAGTGCCAAAGAATTGCCTGTGAAAAATAGCTTGGATAGGCATGACTCGGTTCTTGAGTGGAATAATTGGATCCCGAAGAAGGTGGATTTCGTAGCTTGAAGAGCTGTAATCAATAGACTACCTACTTTAGACGCGTTGGTGAGAAGAAACATCTCGATAATGTCTACGGTTTGTCCGGGGTATGTGAGAAGGAGGAGGAATCGGTCCAACATGTTTTTGTTTCATGTGAGTTTCAAATGACATGGTGTTTGATCTCCCAATGGTGTAAGGTACCCCCGATTTTTTTCTTTTTGTATTCGGGATTTGGTTGAGCTTTATAAATTTTCTACATTTCCTAAAGCAAAAGCAAAAGTGTTCCATGCGGTTTGTTTAATCACGATGTGGTGCCTTTGGAAGAAACAGAACGCCCTAGTCCACAATGGGAAGCCGATTATCATTCATTGTTTGATTGAAGATATTAAAGCTCTTGGTTATCTCTGGATCAAGCATAGGTCTAAAAGGAAAGGTTTGACGTGGGAGGGCTGGACCAAGTTTCGGTTGTAATTAGTCGTTCTTGCTTTTGTTGTTTGGTGGCGGGTCTTGGTGATGTCAAGCCCGATTTTTCTTGTAATAGTTATTGGTGGTGTTAGCTTCTTGCTTGTATATTAATAAAAATTTGTTTGCCTTTCAAAAAAAAAAAATAGCAGCCAAAAATATTTACTATAACCCGGCCCAACAAACACGAAGCTTAATAGGGTCGAGTTGCATCTAAAAAAATCCAATTAATCCGACTAAATTAATCCGAAACTCGGTGGGGTTGACCCGATTGTCACCCCTGATTGCAAGAATATTCTCATGAGTTTCTTATTTGATAATTGCAAAAATGAGAAATTACTGAAATCCAGTTTGATTTTATTAATTATGTTATTTGGATAGAGCTATTAACTTGTTAATTATCGTTTGATTAATTCTCAACTGAAGAGAAAATATAATTAGTTTTACCTTTAAAAAGGAATGTGTGCATTCAAAAAGAAAAAAATAACAAGTAAATGGTCCAGAACTCATCTCACACTTTTTATAGTAACTTGTTTTTTTAAAATTTAAGATTTAAAAGATAAGAGTTCATTCAAAATAAAAAAAAAGGTAACATTAATTTATTATAAAATTATAAAAACAAAAGGAACAAACTTAAGTTCGTTAGATTTATCTCACAAAATTTAAAAACTCTTATTTTTTTATATTAACCGCGTGTATGATAAATATATTGTTAAATTGTATTTTAATTATTTATTATATATTTTATTTTAACTATGTATCCGTGTAATGCACGTGTTTGAAACCCGCTTACTCCTAAATCTAAACACATGTTCCCCATGAGAGTAAAACCATTAAATTATTTTAAAAGCAACACCTTTTTTTGATCACACGCATATTACCGTTAGACTTAAAGTAATTTGATACACATACCTCACAAATCATGTATATCTTTGATCTCTAAGTGTAAGGGCCATTATTTCAAGTAAAAATATATAAAATAAATATAAGTTGTAATTGAGAATGCGTAAAGCATGATCAGGCTAGATGTGTGAGTTCACATTATCCACACCCAAGTGGATTCAACATAGAGATGTAGTACCACGTTTGGTGATAAATAAGGCATCTTAGTAAAGAGAAAAGTTGAAATACAAAAGGAGACAAAAATAAAAACTATGTGAATGAGTTGTATAAAAAAACAAAAAATCACAACTTAAAATATAAATAAAAAACTAGAAAATTTAAAAAATAAAAATGTTTCTCCCATCTTTCGAGTTCAATAAAAAGTATAAACCATGAAAAAGACACGATGTCGAGAAAAAGACACAATGACGCAAATAAACAAAAAACACAATGATAGATAAAACAACAGACACAAAATATAACATAGTGTCGGACAAACTATAATACAATGTTGACTAATATAACACAATATCAAGTAAAAAACACAATGCCAAGAAAAACAAACAAAATCAATGACAAAAATAAACAAAAAACACAATGATTTTTTTCTTCAATATTGTATCATTTTTTTAGAACGAGGTAGACGGGGGAAACATTCTTTCTTTCTTATTTTTTTTTTTTTACTTTTTTTTTTAAATTTTGACTTATGATTTTTTTATTAGTTTTTTTTAAGATTTATTTTGCCACAAATAATTCTCATCTTTCACATTTTTATTCCTCTTTTTAGAATAACATAGCCCTCTTAGTACAATGGTGAATGCATTCGGTAACCATTTTAAACTAGTATATATATGTGTGTCTGTATTTAGAGTCTAACAAGTTATACTAGAACACTCCACAAATTAAATACTCAAGATGGCCCAAGGATCACCTTCGTCACCAACATTGTTCTTTGGCACCACAAACACAGAAGACAGCATGGAGTTCATGGCAAATTCTCAGCATAATCATTATCTTGTTGATCCCATGATCCAAAGCAATCAATCTAAAGTCTCATGCAAGTTCTTTAATATTATTTTATTTATTTACTCTATTATATTTTGGTAATACTGTATTTGATTCTTTCACAAATGAGTAGTGTTTACATTTCTATTAAAAGAGAAACAGACAAGAAGCTACGCCGCTAGCATTTTTTTTTGTATAACCAACAAGAAAGTTACTATTTATGTATTGTTTTGATATCATTTGAAGAAATCTACTTACACAACTTTTTACATTTACAACTATTTTTTCTTCTAATTTGGAACTTTGGTTTATTGATGATAGATCCAGATGCTGACTATGCAATTAGAGTATCTCCTACAACATTATTGAATGAAGAGAGGCATGTTTGTGAAGTATGCAACCAAGGGTTTCCGAGAAACCAGAATTTGGTGATTCACCAACGAGTTCACAACATTCCAATCCAACTAAAGACGAATAAATCGAAGGATGTGGTGACGAGAAAGGTGTATCTATGCCCTGAGCCCACTTGTATCCGCTAAAATCGTTCTCATGCCTTAGGAGACTTTGGTGGTCACAAGAAACATTATTTAAGAAAGCATTATACTCAAAAGGACTATAAGTGTAACAACTGCTGCAAGGCATATAGCGTCGAGACCGACTTGAAGGCGCAAAGATTTGTGGTACTAGAAAAAACAATTGTCATTGTGGCACTTGTTTATCCAGGTACAAAACAACTTCGTAGCATTTTATCGTGAGTTGTGAAAATTACAACTTTACAAAGCTTGCAATGTAAATTTTTTTTTTCTAAAATGGGACCTTGTGAAAATTATAGATCTTGTTCTTTAATAAATATCACTTTTCATGTTCTTAATACATAAAAGAAAAGTTACCAGTTTTCTTGTCCTCTATCTATGGAAAAAGAATTCTCCTAAGAAAAAGAACTGTAAAAATATTATGGTATGCTTAGAGAGGTACTAATCTAGTTAATTATAATTTGGTTGCATTGGGATACTCAAGTTGTCTCAGTTTTGCATTGTCCAAAGAAATGCTTTTCTTTTGGAATCTTATATGGTAGGCGGAGATAGGGAAAAACGAAAATGTGGAGTTTCCGGAATTCTTGGGTGACAGAGATACTCCAACACGTACGGACTTAATTGGCTTAATTAGGCCATTCAAATTATAAAAAAAATATATTGTTAGCCTGAACACATGCTCTATATGTCACTTTTGTTTGTAAACGAACTAAAAGCGGAAAAATTGGGTGCGTGACGCATGTGATTTTTTTTTTTACAATTATGAAAATGGCCAAATATGTTTATATTTGATTTTTTTGAATTTTAAATTTTGAATTTTAAAAACTTATCATTTTCTTCAAATTTAAAAACTTATTCTTTAAATGTTATTATTATAATCTATTTTTTAGTTTAGAAATTAGTTTAAAAAAGAATCACTTTTATTATTTGTATTAGTGTTTTGAAATATAACCATTTTTAAAATTATGAGTTTTTTAAAAAATTTAAATACATTAACTTAAAATTTTAATAATTTAATTAATTAAAATGAAGTTTTATATATTAATGAAGTAAAACAAATCTTCGTGCGAATATCTTTGGGTATCCCACCTTCAGGGCATTGATTTCTTTGTACGTTATACGCAAATATATTAATTTTTTTGTCTAAGATACGGTAAGGTTTGCGTGCTTTATACGATCTACACAAATAGACGAATCTCAACTTTCTCAACCTGAAGTGTGTTATTTTAGAATGAAAAGCCAATATTTTATTTGGATTAATTTAACTATTCATACGTCTATTTTGAGAATTTTCCATTTGCAAGCAATCATGATTAAACCAAATGCCCTTCCATCCCAAGGTGACATATATTGCCACTCTAGGTCCAGGCTATACCAAAATGTATAGATATAATTCTTCTAGCCTCCTTCCTTTATGTTGAAATCATTTCCTACATCTATATATCTTTTCATGAGTATAAGTACATTCACATGAATCTTATAATTATTCTCCCTGGTATTTGCTATATATTTTCTTAAGCATCTTCATAAAAACTTCCCATAAGTGCTGATTCAATCTATACAAACAATATTTTGCAGAGAACATTGTAAAGCACCAGGGAGTGGGTGCGGCCAAACACTCACAAACGCTCAACATCGGAGATAGTTCAACAAACAGCAGCAACAACAACAACAACAACGGCATAAGCTCAATTACCTCATCATTGCCAATGTTAGGCATGGGAGATAATTCCACAGGGTATAAAATCAATGAAAACAACTACAACCTCCCAGGTTCTCAGCTTTCCGCCTTCCAAAACCAGTCCCACTACTACCATTCTATCCCGCCCTACCAAGATCATAGCGGAGTCATGACCAACCTGTCCGACTTAAACATGAGCAACAATCATCCTGCTTTCTTTGGCGCTTCATCATCAACTCACCCAAACCAACATGAGTATCAGATGAAAACTGATATGGACTTGTACGCTGATATATTGAGGGGCAATATCCCAATAGACAATGTGAAGATAATAGGAAATGGTGGCACTAGTTATGCAACTGGTGAAGGTTCAAATTTATTTTCAGGTGGTGGTAATATGTATGATCCTTCAAGATCTCTTAATTTGACACCACCTATGCATAACACTAATCAAAATGGAATGTTGTACCCTGAGAGTGGCTACGATTATGGTGATGGAAATGAAGTCATGTACAACTTTGAAACACCGGCAACAACAACAGGGGATGTAGCCCCACCCGAATCGCACTTGAACCAAAATGGATTTTGGTTTTGAAAGCCGTATGATATTTCTGGATTTCAGTTTGGTTGCTAATAAACAGTGTGGTTTCCGATGGTATACGCTTTGAAATGGTGGACTACTTGAGGGCCATACATTGTTATGTTTATTGTTATTTCTGTTTCTTTGCATTTCTGTTTGGCATCGTATTTTCTTATTTATGTTTTCTTATTTCAGTTTATAATCCTTATTATGGATCATATTAATGTAATGTTTTCAATGTTCCTATGAATATTCAAGCTTTGAAATTTTTATTTGTCACTAGAATGCTATAAATTAAACATGTGGGTATATATACCAACACATCATCAACTTAACAAATAATAAAATGAACATTAAGCATGTAAATACATAGCTTGGTTGATCATGACGTGCAAGTTTAATTTGCGAGGCCACACAAGGATATATTTCAAGGTGTAGGAAGTTTTTGTTGTTCGGATGTCTATCATTTGATTTTAAAATCTTCGATCTTGTTAAGGTAGTAGGGCCGGGTCGGATGTCAAAGTTCAAGCTTCATCTAAATGACTAATTAATAAATGTTCAAGACTTTAGTCTAAATTCGAAACACGGCACAAGAAACAACCAAAAACTAGATGATTGATTTCAAACTTTAACTTCTTTACCGATCAAGTATTCAATTTAAACATGAAGCAATTAAATAATAAATATTCATACAATCAATCAAACTATCACAACTGAAAGAGGCGCCCTAATTAGCTTACTAAATACTATTGTGGGGCTATCCCACTTAATAGAGGCACTTGTCTTTTAGAAAAAGGTCTTCAAACATCAAAGTATCCAGAGCCAAGAATGTAGGGTGTATTTATGCCTTGAGCCCACATGTATCCACCAAGATCTTTCTCATGCCATAGAAGACTTTAGTGGTCATAGAAAACATTATTTAAGAAGGCATTATATTTAAAAGAGCTATAAGTGTGGCAACTGCTGCAAGGCATATTGTGTAGAGATTGACTTGAAGGTGCATTTAAAGATTGTTGTACTAGGAAACACATTTGTCATCGTGGCACTTGTTTTCCAGTTACAACTATCGTGTCACTTGTTTCTCCAGTTACAACTAAACAACTTCGTAGCGTTTTTATCGTCTAGAGTTTACAGGTGCTTGCAATATTATTTGTTTCTAAATTGGGAACTTGTGAAAAATAAATATCACAAATTTATAGATAATTTTCTTATTTAATAACTATCACTTTTCCTATGTTTTATATATAAAAGAAAAGTTCTCTTAAGGATGAAAAATGCACAAAAATGGCATGTCTAGAGAGGTACTAAGTATTTTTTTTTCTGGCTCGAATATATCCTATGTACGTGGATGGTAGGTGAATGAGAATGGGAAAAAATAAAAAATGGGTTGAGAATTCTAGACGTGAGTGGTTATATAATGTGATGAGAGGAGAAGGAGAGACAAGGGGGAGAGAGGATAGATGTGGTGGTGTTCGAAATTGTTGTTGATGCTTCAACACACACAGATAGATTTAAACGATTTATAAAAGGAACTTTTATTGTTAGCGTGAACACACACTCTATACAAAAAACACACTCAAAGTGGACAAATCGTACGTGTGGCACATTTATTATGTTTGATATTGCCCGAATAAGGTTTTATGTTATATTTTTTTTTTCAAATTTTGAATTTTAAAAGCTTATCATTTTCTTCAAATTTCAAAAACTTATTATTTATATGTTATAATCTATTTTTTACTTTGAAAATTAATTCAAGTTCCATTTTCCCTAAATTCATAATCATTTTTATTATATGTATTACTGTTCCCATATAATAGAAATGCCGTTTAAAACAAATAGTGTGTTGAAATAAAATTATTTTAAAAATTAAAATTAAAGACTATGTTTTTATTTTTCTAAATTTAAATACATAAACTTAAGTTTTCATAATTTAATTATAAAGATGTTTAATATATCAGTAAAACAAAATCTTCGTGTGGAAATCTTTTGGCATCCCACTGTCGGCAATGATTACTTTGTACGTTACGTGCGAAGATATTAAATTCTTTGTATATGACGCTATAAGATTAATTTGTTGTTTCATACCAAATAATACACTTGATGAATCTCGAGTGTCTCAACCTGGGGTGCGTTTATTTTGAGAATTTGAAAAGCCAATATTTATTTTGAATCAATTTGACTATTCATACGTGTATTTTCGTAATTTTCCATATATAGGTAATCATAGTTAAAACAAAGGTTCTTTAATTTCAAGGTGAGTGAGATTAGAAACTAAATTTGCAAGTTGCGTTGGCGTGTTGCTAAGAGCATCGACAACGCCCGGATTTGACATATATTGCAACTCTAAGGCTCCACCAAAATTTATATATATCTTAGTTATCCTTCTTTTATGTTGAATTCATTTTCTGTGTCTATATCTTCTCATGAGTATAGGTATACCTACTTTCACATGTATTATAATTATTCTCCTTTGTATATGCTATATATTTTCTTAAGCATATTCCCACAAACTTCTTAGAGCATCCACATCGGGCACCATGACCCGAGGTCTGAACACACATGGCACACAACGGACGGAGGAAGGTGCGGACGCAACCGTTGTGGAGCCGGTGGTTGTGCTGCATGTCCGGGACTACAAACCCTGCAGCGGACGGAAACGTGGGCCCTACCAAAGGCCAAATTAAAAAGAAAAATCTTAAAGAGATAAAGTTTAAAGAAGAAATTGATGGCTTACTTTCTGATTTGTAGATTGAAATTGGAAAATATATGAAGCCATGTTAGAGACCCAAGAAACTGAAACGATGAGGCTGAGAAAGGAAATTAGGTTAAAAATATATTAGGATGTATTTTTTAATTTCTTTTTTGCACCCTTTATTTAACTAATTTATATTCTTCATCCTTATTTTTATAGGTTTAGTAAAACTGGCCCTAAACTTTTACAATTTTCAATGTATTTTTTTACCTTTTCTTTAACCAAATTGAATGTATATTTTAATGACTAGAAGTTAAAAAATAAATAAATATATATATATAATAATTTTTATAATTTTAATACACACATAACATACAAAAAAACGAAATTTCTTATTTTCTTTAATTCTTTATTTTTAAATTTATATTTTAAATGTTTTTTTTCAAAATATATATTTTTAAATGTTTTTTTTCAAAAGTTGTATCTTTTAATTTTTTTTTCCAAAAGTTGTATTTTTTAAATGCTATATTTTCAAAAGTTGTATCTTTTAAATATTTTTTTTAACATTTAAATATATGCAAAATATAAAAACTAAATTTCTTATAAAAGTAATCTAGCTAAATATAAATTAATTGTAGAGGTGAGTGATGATATGTTGGTTTGTGGAAGTTTGTTGTTGTAGAAAAAAATAGATGTTTTTGAGAAAAGTTTGAAATCTGATATGGTGATGATGTGACGGTTTGTAAAAGTTTGCTGTTGTAGAAGCTCTTTTTAAGACCAGGGTTCTCCAAGAATTCAAAGGTCCTTACAAACCCTATGCGTGTAGAAAAAAATAGGCTCTTGAATCTAAAATTAATTTTAAAAAGGACCAGAAAATGACACCTAATCATTCTATTTATACTATAAGAAAACTTTGTTTTATTATTTAAGAGGGTGTTTGGAATTGCTTATTTAACTCTAAAAGTGTTTTTTGCTAAAAGTGTTTATTGGCTTATGACTTTTCGAAAAGAAATTAAAAAAAAAGTGTTTGGATTAGCTTATGAGGTTGAAAAAACCAATAAGTCAATAAATTATTTTTAAAAGATGTTTGATTTAGCTTATTTATGTAGAATGATCAAAAGAAACATTCATATATATTTAAAATCATTTACTACTACCTATAATATTATACACTTTACAATTTTTTAGACAAAAATTATAACTAAAAAATTACATAGTACATAATATAAATTTCTTCAAAGATAACTTCATAACTATATTATAATATTATAATAAATAAATAATACACCTTATAATCATATAAAAAATAATCATTGATTATACAATTGAAAAATGTTGACAAAAATAACAATGGCCTCACATAAGATAATTTCAGATAAGTCCGGTGATATCTGCTAGGTGTTAACAAAAGTTGTGGAGAAATTGTATGAATGACGTATAATATTAGGGTAAATAATAGGTAGATTGGTAATTTTTTAATAAAAAGCCAAAAGTAATTTGGAAAAGTTAGAATTTAAGGCTTTTGAAAAAAAGTTTTTTTAGCCCAACAAAAAGGCAAAACAAAAAAACTTTTACATTTCTCAAACACGTTTTTAGCCAATTGGGTTTTTGAAAAAGTCAGAAAGTCAATAATTGTTTTAAACTCAATCCAAAAAAATGCTCTAAAGTAGCCGAAACTAAATAGACTTTTATTTTACAACTTTAATTGAATTCTAAATTTATTTATGAAGTGTTGTTAAAAAAACTTAATATAAAGCATATAATAAAATTTTAATATCTACATCTACCTATCTACCTATTTTAATAAAATAAAATAATTATAGACACGTGTCGTTTTATGGTTAAACCTCATAACTTTTTTTCATTTTAAACCAATAACTCTGTCATAAATTGTCATAGACTAATAATTATTCACTTTCATTTTACACTTTATTTATATTATATCTATAACATGATTAACTTATTCACTTTCATTTAAAATCTATATATAATATATCTATAAATTTTTATAAAAAATAAATATTTACATATTATATTACTATGTTGTTAGAATATGTTTCAAAACATACTTGGTGAAATTCAAAAATCAACAATAAATCGTGTTAATTAAAGATTGAAAAGAATATAAATTTAAATGTTTATCATTAACATGTTATACTATATATATTGTTGAAAATTGTAAATAAAAAAACTTGAATATGCTTTCATTTTATAAAGCAATTTTTTTAAATAATTAAATTATAAATATATGCTTAATAGTTTATCCATTTGTTTAAATCAATACATTTATCAGTTGATTTTTTTTTTGTAAATTTTTATATAAACTTATAAATTATAAATACATGTTTCCAATATTTTATTTTTCAGTTAATTTTGTAACTATATATATATATATATATATATGTGTGTTAAAATGTAGGGATAGCATACACCAATCGCTTTAATATATAATAAAGTTATCATATTTAATTTCTTGGTTTTCTTTTATCAATTATTGTTTTGGGTTTATTGTGAAACTTAAATTTGATTGTTACGTGTCAAAAATTGGTAAATAAATTATTTGGTACAAATTGACTATATTTGGCTCAAAATGTGTTACCAGTGGTAAAAAATGAGTAATATGAGTATTTAAGTTTAAAAGTTTGAGAATGTAAATAGATTTATCGTCAAATTTTTTACGGGTTCAAAGTTTTGATTTGAAAATGTCAAACAAATGAAAGTTAGAATTTTAAACGTGATTTGGGTATCAAATTTACTTTAAGGATACTTTTGGAAATAATGAAAACACTCGGGATTTAACAAATTGACTATTTTTCTCATGACTATTTAAATTTAAGAAAAGATGGCAAATGTTATGTCATCTCCAAGTATATCAATGCTTCTAACTTTTATCAAATTTAAAACATTTGTGTCAGCATTTCCTTTAATGGTGATTAGAATGTTGTATGTGAAGCGTGTTATACAAAATTTTGATCAAGTGATGTAAAACATTCACAAAATTAAACGGGTTAACGTATTATTTTTATGCGTTGTCATTGGGGCAAAGTCAAGAAGCCCCCCTTGGACTTATCAAAATATTTTTCATTGTGTAACTCATAACTATTATTGTATGACAAGTCTTTTTCGAAATTAGTTTATACCTAAATTCTTTCAATTATATATATGTTAATGAGAATGAAATTTTCAATAGATGGAGCGTCTGAGCGTCTCGGGTCTGTTTTTGCGCTTGTGTTGTTATTATTATTATTAACTTCATTTTTTTTTGAAAAAAATCATTTTGTGATATAAATAAATTCAATTTATTTACACATATTAGAGACACAAGTATAGAAGTAATACATTTTCCATATACATATACATTATGCATTTATTTGATGTATTTATAACTTTATTATTTGGATCATCTGATCAGCTTTTCACCATTTAATACCAATCCAACAACTACCATCCCATCACGCCTCAATTTGGTGAAGATCAATATCATAACTAACCAGGGGCGGACCTATGTAGAGGGTGGGGTGGGGTGGGGTGGGGGGGGCACCTTAAATTTTCTTTTTTAGTGTTATTTGTATGTGAAAATCACGATCGTCTCCTTAAGATTAGTGTTAAGTCTCGATGCCCCCATAAAAAAATATTTCCTGGGTCTGCCACTGATCATATCAACATCATTACTAACCCTTCCATGAGCTTAAACATAAGCAACAATTACCCATCGTTCTTTTCTTTTCGTCATCAACTCACCTAAACCAACATGAGAGTCAGATGAAAACTGATATGGACTTATACGCAGATCTGGTGAGCGACAACATCCCATTAGACAGTGTGAATCACTAAAATGTTGTAGCAGTGTAAACATGTGCGTATATATATACCAACGCATCATCAACTATTCAACTTAACAACCCATTAAAATAATAAAATGAACATTAAGCATGTTAATATAGTTTGGTTCATGAGATGCAAGTTTAATTTGCGAGACCACACAAGGAATTTGTTCATGGGTGATTTTAACTTCAAACTTTTTGAAACAATAAAGCCAAATGACTGAATTCAAACTTTAACTTCTTTACCTATTAAGTATTCAATTTAAAAAAGAAGCAACTAAATACTTCATTTTCATTTAATCTATCAAACTATATCCAATTCGTACATACACTTAATTAGTTTACTATTTGTCAACGTGGAGCTAGCCCACTAGGTAGAGAACCCTGCGTCCGAAAAAGGAGATTCTATGTACAAACGTGGACAATGCGGTGTAATTTATAAATAATCATGTCAATCAACATCCACACACATACAAAGAAACATACTTAAAATCGGGGTTGTCAAAAGCTATCCGGGACTAGAAACAAGGCAGCTGGTACTTTATGAAAACACACTAGAATCGGCTAATGCCATAACCATCACGTTGCAAAAAAATCGCTAATCATCCCAAACAACGCCCTAGGTGATTGTTTCCAACCGTATATCGCTTTCCTCAGTTTAAACACATCCTCAGGGTGTGTCTTAATATCAAATCCCTTAGGTTGCTCCATATGAATCACGGGACCTATAAAGTCACCATATAAAAGGCGTCACGTCCATTTTCCATGGCCTCCAATTTTTACTCACTATTACAGATAGATTTGATCGGACTGTGGTAAGCTTAGCAATCAAGCTGGCCTAGAATCGATCTATAGAACCATCAGCTTTTCCTTTTAATTAAAACATCCATTTTCATGTCACGGCTTTAACATTGTTCGCCTTTGGGACAGGTTCCTAATTCTCGTTTCCATGTAACTGAGAGTAGCTTGAACCTACTAGCTAGAATTGTTTACTAGACTGCTTGTTAGTCTCTTGTTCGATCCGTCGTCTTCTACGATTATAGCAACGCTAGCCGCATACTTGGTGTTTGGTCTTCTAAAGTTCTAATCCTCAATGATCTCCGTAGTTCATCAATGGATCACAAACCATATGTCACCAAGGGTTGTGAACTTGCTCTCATGGTTCGTTGGTTTCTTCGGTTTGAGCTTCTTCATCAGTAAAACCCAACGTTATGCTCGAGGACTTAAGATCGTTTAGCAATTTGTCAGAATCAGGCAAATCTTCCATTTCACTTGACCACCATGATGAATTCTCATCAAACGAGACATGTCTTAAAGCATAGAATTTTCCCGTTAACATGATGCAACACCGCCACCCTTTCTTCTCTTGATCATACCCCACAAAAATACATCTTATAACATTCGTTTGCATCTTGTTTTGGTGCCGATTTAGTACGAACACATAACATACACACCTGACATTCGGTTTCACCTTATAGAGTTTTTCGTAAGGTGATACATACACTTACATTTTGTGGCGAAAGTCTATTGATTACGTATGTTGTCATCGCCATGGCTTTCGCCCAAAACCTTGCTGGTACGTTTTTCCCGTGCCCAATGCCTCTACATGTTTCGGCCAAATGCCTATTCTTTCATCTCCAAGGTCTCGAAATCTCTTCTTAACCTTTGCAATTGAGCCTTCTTTACCCGTACATTTCCTTGGTATTTGCTCTTCATGGCTTCCCAAATCTGTTTAGAGGTTTCCTTATGGGTCATAGTCTTCAGTATCTGTTTATCAATTGACCGAAACAGATAGTTTTGGGCCTTCAAAATCCTTCAGACGCATCGCCTCCAGATTGGTCTGTTGTGCCGAGGTGAGTTGTGTTCCTTCACGAGGTTCTTCATAACCGGGTTCGATCACAACCCAGTATTCTTTTGACTTCAGCAAGGTCTTCATCAGCAGACTCGGTACCTGGAAATTGGAATTCTCCGCCGCCATCTCTCTCTCACAGTTTGTTTTTCTCTTAGGTTTGCTCTGATACCACTTGTTATGGTATCACACTCAATGCTACAATTTTCTCCACACTTTCATTCAATAAAGGAAGGTTATATAAATAGCTTACAAGACTGCAAAAGAAAATAACTGACTGACAACGTGTGCCTACAAACTAGAACACGGCTCCCACTAGAAAACATGCATAAGACTCGGTACAATTACAACTTGATCACCAAACCATCAACTGGAAACCCTAAAAACTCAAATAGACACTTGCATGGCCCTACACACATGCATGCAGACTCAAAAATGACTACGTGGGCTGAAGCCCATTATTAAACAAAAACAGATTGACCCAACTTAAAATAACCCATTTCAATTATTACTCTATAAACGTAATCGTAAACCTCATACCCGAAACCATAGGATGCTTGACTAGTCCAAACACGTCAGATTGCACTAGTTCTAACTGGGTTTTGGCTTGATAGTTGGAGTCGTTGAACTCCTACTAACGGTAACTGATGTGCCTTGACGAATTAACCTCTTGCACATACTATCTCCTTATTTGTTCGTTCCAACTCATCATAGATCCTTACCTCGTTTGGCCCGAACGAAACATAGTTCCCAGATGAAGTTACTTGAGACACCGAGAACAAGTATTTCTTTAGCTCAGGAACATGGAACGCATCGTTCCTGACGAGCTTCCTCACATCCTTTGATTTGGGGATTTTTACACTTCTGACATCGGTTATGTGGTTCCTCGATCATCAGCTATTACGACCACTCGGTTTTTATTGTACTTCGTTGGATTTGCGAGTCGTTCTTTCTCCACGATCATGTGATTCGAGCATCTGGAGTCCACGATCCGTTCTTCATGTGAGTTAGACTAGATCGCAGCCGTGAGGGAGTAATCCTTGGCCTCAACATTTCGAGGTATTGGAATTCAAATATTATAGGCATCTCCTTATTATTTAAATTAGTTTCTTGCCTTATTGTTTCCTGATCATTTCTAGCTCTCCTTGTATATAAAAACTAGCCAGATTGTAATTTGCACATCTCTGAACCATCTAACCTTTAAAATTTAAATGATATTGGGGCGGTTCTCGACCTAAAATAAACACACAGCCCTAATTGCCGCCTTACTCATTGGCCGGCAACGAAGACACCACGAACCCTGATTCAAAACATAATACCACATCCGATACAAATTCCCCATTATACATCCACGCTTCGGATTACCCAAAGCAGATGCACGTCAATGACGTTCTCAATGATAAAAACTACTCCAACTAGTCCCAAGAGATGATGAACTTCCTTTGCGCCAAGAACAAGGTTGATTTTATCGATGGATATATCGAAAAACCTGAGAAACTGGCTTTGGATTACATGTTATGCCATGGTAAAGAGATGGCTCACATTAACGGCCATGGAGAAAGAAATCAGGAACATCGTGAAATATATATGCTGGTGCCGCAACTAAAATATTGGTTGATTTGCTCGAGCGAGTTGGAAAAGAGAGCGCCTCACAGCAAAGAGGTACATTGCTCTCGGCTTATTTCACCAAATTGCAGTGTCTTTGGGAAGAAATGCACTTGGTTATGTCCATCCCTTGATGCACATGTATGGTTGTACATGTTATGTTGGTAAAAGAGTGGTACGATGCACTCTCAGATATACATATTTTTATATTAATATTTCCTACATTATTTAAAGTTTTTGAGTTCCTTTTAATTGAATAATAGTCTTCATTTGTTTGTATGTAAGTTTTTATAGTTTTAAGAGACAACAAGCTTAATTTGAGCTTTTTTACATGACTTAACAATTGAAACCAGTGGCGGACCCATAAATTTTTTTATAAGGTCGGAAATTTTTGTGGTCGGTTGTCGATATATTAATTTTTTTCGGTCCATTTGACAGAGTCGGTTAGATAACATAATGAAAAAGATAAAACAAAAAAAAAATATATATATAACAAAATTACGTCAATTATCGCATAACACACCAAAGCGACAAGCCTCCAAGCCAACACGCAAAAGCGCACAAACTTGAATTAAATGTGGTAAATTGAAGTAAAGTAAATAAACTAATAAAGTACATATTGATAAACAAGTAAAAATCGAAGTAAAATAAAATATTTATCATAAAATGCTTTGATTTTGATAAATATTTCACTCTGTATATTGAAAAGGTGGTAACCTAAAATATTTTTTTTTAAGAAAAAGGAGTATAGTTCTTAACTTGCCATTTAGTGATCACTGATTCACTGTGATACTTTGAAACTTTATTTTAACCTTTATTAGATGTCAATTACAAATTTACCCCTACTTATAAAAATAAAAAAACCATTGTCTTCTTCGGTCTTCACAAATTTCATCTGCAGCCATGCCTTACCGGTCCGAGATCTTTTTCCGAATAACATATTTTCATTTTTTTTCCACTCATTGTTTTTCCTTTTTTCCTTTTTCATGTAATCCATAGAGGTCGGTATCAAAATTTCACAGGTCAGGATTTTAACACATATACCGAACTCATAAAAAGATTTTCACAATGCCGGGAGGTCAACCGTCATTGACCCGATCATTCCATGGGCCCAATTTTTTTTTAAAAATATTAAAGATTTATACTATAAAAAAAAATTTTATTAGATCAAATTAAAAGTTTTGTTTAAATAATACCCAATAAGTAAGACCCATAATCCAAATCAATGACGGCCTTCATTACTTTTTATATATGAGTTATCGAATTTATATTTTACTTAAGACCCGAATCTATATTTTACTTAACACCCGAATTTATACTCGCTAGTCTCGCCTTCAGCCAAATTTTTTAGCGATTCTCAAAGACGGCATGCCGACCCGTACCACCCTCATAGGACCGCCCGTGATCATTGAAAATGTTATAATGTTATTATTAGATATCTAAAAGAATGAGTTTTATATATGCTACAATCAGCGTTGCCCCAACCATTTTGGTGACCCAAAGCGAGTAAAAAATCCAGGGGCTTTTTCTAAAATAATTAGATCCATATTTTCTAAAATTATATTTATTCCGCTTCACTTTCAATTAAATAAACAGTTGTTTAGATACCCTGTTTTGTAACATAAACTAGTATACATGATTTGTTCATTAAAATAAACCAACCATAATGTAGATATATTGAAATATGTAGTGAATGTAACTTCATTGGAGAATACTAACACACACATTGGTCATTCTCAACATGACCCTTTATAATAATAATAATACACATATATCATCTTAATTTCGAAAACAAATATACAGGATAAATATGATAATGTTGAAGTTAAACTCAAAACAACTTCTCAATTTATTGACTTAATCATTAATTTAAGTTTAGTTAAAATACCAAAAAAAAGTTATTATTAAACTAATCTTTGTTGTGAGAAAAATAAGATTTTGTTATAATACTAGACGAGAATCTATTTTTTGTATGCAATTTTGGGCTATTTAACAATTAACATGTTTCTTTAATTGGGTTAGATCCAAAAAGAAATCTCGATCTTTGAAAACAAGGGGAATCGAACACTTGGTAATTGGAAAACCAAAAAAAGGAAAAAAAAAAGCAAGAAAATTGCTGCCTCAGTAAAACAATATTTTGTGCAAAACATTCAAGTAATATGGGGAAGGATATTTTGAGAACTTGATGAGTTGTAAGAACTTTAAAAACTTAATTTTGAACCACACATTTAATTAAATGAGATTGAATATATGGCTGAGATTAAATTTGATTAAAAAATGAATCAGGAGAGAGAATAACTATTTTTGATAATTACACAAGCTTAAATGTTAGTTACACATGTGTAATAAGTCGATTCGGTGTGTAAAAAAATACTGTAATATTTTGTACATTACATACACTTACGTATTACACATGTGTAAAAAAAATTCAAATTTTTTTTTTTGTTACGTTGAGTTCTTTCGAGTTCTTAAAGCTCAAATCGGTTCTTAAAAGAAATCATTCCAAAGTACATATATATATACATACACACACACACACACACACATATATATATATATAGGGTGAGGTTAGAATAAGAAGTGAGTTATTTGTAAGAAGTGCGAGAAGTAATATCGGGCGTTGGATTTGATCATCTGATGGTGGATATTGTTAGTTTGTTTTTTGTTCGGTGTGTTTTATTTTGTTAGTTCGGTGTGTTTTATTTTTTTAAGGGTAAAAACCACTTAGGATAGTTTAACTTCTTATTTTAACCTTGCTATATATATATATATATAGGGTTGGTATCATTTAAGAACTCTAAAAAAGTTAAGAACTCTTAGGAACTCTACACAACCAAACATTTTTTAAATTTTATTTATATATTACCATTATTTAAGAGTAGTTGTATTATATTTTATATAAAAAAATTTGATTACATATATTAATCACAAGTTTACATATGTGTAAAGTTTATGTACTAACAAATTTACATATGTGTAAAACAAAACAAATATATGTATAAAAACTAATTATCAAAATTTTAATCGTAAATTTAGATATAACAAAATAATAAAACTAAACTCATATAACATTAACATACAAATTTTTTTTATAAAAAACGTCAGTTTTCAATGGTTCCTTCAAGTTCTTAAATAATTTAACAGTTCTGTAATGATACTCATCCTATTATATATATATAGAGGGATATTTTGAGAACTTGATGAGTTGTAAGAAATTTAAGAACTTAATTTTGGACCACACATAAGTGGCTGAGATTAAATTTGATTAAAAAATGAATCAGGAGAGATAATAAGTATTTTTGTTGATTACACAAGTTTAAACTTTAGTTACACATGTGTAAAAAGTCGATTCGGTGTGTAAAAAACTACGGTAATTTTTTGTACATTACTTACACTTACGTATTACACATGTGTGAAAAAATAATTCAAAAAAAAGTTGTTACATTGAGTTCTTTCGAGTTCTTAAAACTCAAAGCGGTTCTCAAAAGAAATCAATCCTATATATATATAGTTTTCGTTTTTGAAAATAAAGGCTTTAAAAACTTGGGGCCCAAAGCCCTAGCTTTAATTGGTTAGTCATTTGGGCCGGCCCTGGCTACAATACATGAGGCCTCTTAATTTAATGATGACGAGGACGACGACGATGACAACGACGACGATGCTAAACTCTACATATAATATGAATTAAAGGGGACTTGAATGGGCTTGATGCAGTATCATTGTAGTTAGAGACAAGGAAAGATTATACGAGTTCCTAATGGGACCGACAATGAGTATTCTGTTATCCAGACTCAAAATTTTGCAATGAACCCAACACCGAGCTTAAATCGCTTACCAACTTGTGTCTGAAGATGAGAAACATAAGGCGACAACTGCTAATAAAAAGCCTACAACTTAACCTGCAACTTTTAATGCTTTCACCCCTAGTAAATAAGAAAACAACATGGGCCCATGATGCGGCAAACCTCCTGTAAAGGACATCAAACCCGATGATGTTAAGCAATGTATGTTTTGCATGAAAGATGGCCACAATCGGGATTGCTTCTTCAAGAGTATTGCCAAAAGTGTATGTTCACCGAGCCGGAGAATAAACTAAATATGGGTCAAATCACTAAATCGGATCAGAAATTCGTTCTTGGCGACTTCCATAGAATATTTTATGACACTACAAAAGAATCGGATCAATAATTTTGCCATGACGCCACCCCGCGGCCCGTTCAAAATTTTGCCAGTATTGCCAAAGGGGTATGTTCACCGAGCCGGAGGAAAAACTGAGTTTGTGTCGAACCCTGAATCGGATCAGAAATTCGGTCTTGGAGACTTCCATGCAATATTTTATGACCACACGAAATAATCGGATCAATAATTATGCCCAGACACCACCCCGGGGCCCGTTCGTAATTTAGCCAGTATTGCCAAAAGGGTATGTTCACCGAGCCGGAGGAAAAACTGAGTATGGGTCGAACTACTGAATCGGATCAGAAATTCGGTCTTGGTGACTTCCATACAATATTTTAGGACCTTACGAAAGAATCGGATCACTAGTTATGTCCTAACGCTACCCCGGGGTTCGTTCGAAATTTTACCAGTATTGCCAAAGGGGTATGTTCACCGAGCCGGAGGAAAAACTAAGTATGGGTCGAACCACTAAATCGCATCAGAAATTCGGTCTTGGTGACTTCCATACAATATTTTAGGACCCTACGAATGAGTTGGATCAATAATTATGCCCTGACGCCACCCCGCGGCCCGTTCGAAATTTTGCCAGTATTGCCAAAGGGGTATGTTCACGAGCAGGAGGAAAAACTAATGGGCCGAACCACTGAATCGGATCAGAAATTAGGTCTTGGTGACTTCCATACAAAATTTAATGACCCTACGTCAGAACTGGATCAATAACTATGCTCTGACGCCACCCCGCGGCCCGTACAAAATTTTGCCAGTATTGCCAAAGAGATATGTTCACCGAGCCAGAGGAAAAACTGAGTATGGGTCGAACCACTGAATCGGATCAGAAATTCGGTCTTGGAGACTTCCATACAATATTTTATGACGCTACGAAAGAATCGTATCAATAAATTTGCCCTGACGCCACCCCGTGGCCTGTTCAAAATTTTGCCAGTATTTTCAGAGGGATATGTTCACCGAGCCGGAGGAAAAACTGAGTATGGATCGAACCACTAAATCGTATCAGGAATTCGGTCTGGACACTTCCATACAATATTTTATAACCCTAGGAAAGAATCGGAATAATAATTATGCCTTGACGCCACCCAGGGGCCCATTCAAAATTTTACCAGTATTGCGAAAGGGGTATGCTCACCGAGCCGGAGGAAAAACTGAGTATGGGTCGAACCACTGAATCGGATCAGAAATTTGGTCTTGGAAACTTCCATACAATATTTTAGGACCCTACGAATGAATCGTATCAATAATTATGCCCTGACGCCACCTCGCGGCTCGTTCGAAATTTTCCAGTATTGCCAAAGGGTATGTTCACGAGCCGGAGGAAAAACTGAGAATGGGCCGAACAACTGAGTCGGATCAGAAATTAGGTCTTGGTGACTTCCATACAACATTTTATGACCCTACGAAAGAATCGGATCAATAATTATGCTATGCCGCCACCCCGCGGCCCGTTCGAAAATTTTCCAATATTGCCAAAGAGGTATGTTCATCGAGCCAGAGGAAAACTGAGTATGTGTCGAACCATTGAATCGGATCAGAAATTCGGTCTAGGAGACTTCCATACAATGTTTTATGACCTTATGAAATATCGGATCAATAAATATGCCCTTGCGCCATCCCGGGCCCGTTCGAACTTTTGCCAGTATTGCCAAAAGGGCATGTTCACCGAGCCGTAGGAAAAACTGAGTATGGGTCAAACCATTGAATCGTATCAGAAATTCGGTCTTGGAGACTTCCATAGAATATTTTATGACCCTACGAAAGAATCGGATTAATGATTTTGCCTTGACGCCATCTCGCGGCCTGTTCGAAATTTTGCCAATATTGCCAAAGGAGTATGTTCACCGAGCCGAAGGAAAAACTGAGTATGAGTCGAACCACTAAATCGGATCAGAATTTCAGTCTTGGATACTTCCATACAATATTTTATGACCATAAGCAAGAATCGGACTAATAATTATGCCCTAACGCCATCCCGGGGCCCGTTCGAAATTTTGCCAGTATTGCCAAAGGGGTACGTTCACCGAGCTGGAGGAAAAACTGAGTATGGGTCGAACCACTGAATCGAATCAGGAATTCGGTCTTGGAAACTTCCATACTATATTTTATGACCCTGTGAAAGAATCGGACCAATAATTATGCCCTCACGCCACCCTAAGGACCGTTCGAAATTTTGCCAGTATTTCCAAAGGGGTATGTTCATCGAGCCGGAGGAAAAACTGAGTATGGGTCGAACCACTGAACTGGATCAGAACTTCGGTCTTGGAGACTTCCATACAATATTTTATGACCCTACGAATGAATAGGATAAATAATTATGCCCCGACGTCACCCCACGACCCGTTTGAATTTTTTCTAGTATTGCCAAAGGGATATGTTCACCGAGCCAGAGGAAAAACTGAGTATGGGCAAAACCACTGAGTCGGATCAGAAATTCGGTCTTGGAGACTTCCATACAATATTTTATGACCCTACGAAATAATCGGATCAATAATTATGCCCTAACGCCATCACGGGGCCCGTTCGAAATTTGCCAGTATTACTAAAAGGGTATGTTCATTGAGCCGTAGGAAAAACTGAGTATGGGTCAAACCAATGAACTGAATCAGAAATTCGATCTTGGAGACTTCTATACAATATTTTATGACCCTACGAAAGAATTGGATCAATAATTTTGCCCTGACGCCACCTAGCAGCCCGTTCGAAATTTTGCCAGTATTGCCAAAGTGGTATGTTGTAACATTCCGTATAATTTTATAACTAAATTAATTTAAGTATTATTTATTGAGCGGTTAACTTAAGAAGCGATCAGTTGAGCTATAACTTTATGTTAGTTTAAATTATCAAACCCCGTATAAATCATCCAGCCGCATATGACAACTCCCCATATGCATATATATATATATATATATATATATATATATATATATATATATATATATATATATATATATATATAGGATTGATTTCTTTTGAGAACCGGTTTGAGTTTTAAGAACTCGAAAGAACTCAACTTAACAACTTTTTTTTTTCGAATTTTTTTTACACATGTGTAATACGTAAGTTTAAGTAATGTACAAAAAATTACAGTATTTTTTTACACACCGAATCGACTTATTACACATGTGTAACTAATATTTAAACTTGTGTAATTATCAAATATACTTATTCTCTCTCCTGATTAATTTTTTAATCAGATTTATTCTCAGCCACATCTTCCATACTCATTTAATTAAATGTGTGGTTCATATTGAGTTCTCAAAGTTCTAACAACTCAAGAGGTTCTCAATTTATCCCTTCCCTATATATATATGCCTATATATAAATACTAGTAGTTGAATATGTATACGTAATCAGTTAATAATTCATATGCGTATACATATATAGTAGTAATATATAAAAAGTAAAATATGTATGCGAGATGCATACTTCTACTTCTGATATATATAATTAATACCTATATTAGTATGTACATATATTTGTTATGAAAGAAAAGGTGACAATATAAAAAGAAATTGGTTACGTTAAAGATCTCCAAATTAATAACTCACATATTTTATGAGGTGTAGTAATAATATTAGAGACGTTAAGGATGAAGAAATCAACTATGAGCCATCCATATTTTTTAACAGCCACATACCTCTTTTAGATAAGACACAGCTATATTATTATTATAAATTCAAAATCTTCCCTTAGAAGTAATATGTAAAAACTTGCCACGTTATTTGTGTGACAGATAACTCACAATCAAACCACCACTATATATACATAAAAGGAGTTAGTTTTGGAAAGACAAATGAGTGAAATAGGAAAAATAAATTACATGGAAAGTAAGAGATCTAAGGGGTGAGCCGTGAGAAATAGAGTAGGAAAGTAAACGGGTGGTTAGCACATCTTTTGATTAGTCGAGTTGAGCTATCAGGGATAGAAGGTTAAACAAATATATTCAAGAGAGGAGCATAATAACAAGAGATTTTGTACCAGGTGAGTACATTTACTCTAAAACTAGGGCGAAGGCGTTAAGCATTTTACACATTATTTAAAAATCAATCACATGGCTAGAATGGTTTTCAAAAAGTTTGATGCGTAAAGGTAATCTACTAAAAAGCATTCAGGCCATAAGTGCACGTATAGTTGGATCCAAGTTTATACACGTGTTACGGATGAAAGGCCGTAACATGGCTAGTAAAGAGACTCAGTTGTAGGCATACGTAAAACTAAGGTCAATTTGAGTAAAAAGACTAGTGTGCTCCGTGGTTGTACACTCGGGTGAAATAGTCCTGCTGAGTGTGTAGATATACTAATACAAATTACGATTGAACGGGTTTTAAATTCTTGCCAATGATAAAGTATTTTATGTCTGTTAATGATATTCACCAGCTTTTCGCTGACGTATTATTTTAAAAATGTTTCCAGGTAATCAGTGATAAGTGAGGGTAATGAAGATAGATTAACAAGGAGATAGCTCATGGAAGAATAGAAGAATCTGTGGGCTCGTTTTGTTAAAACCCTTGTAATATGAAAATAATGTTTTGTAACAATACAGGTAGTCCCGGGATTATATATATAAAATAATATTTTATTAAATCAAATTTCCGCTGCAATAAAATGAACTCTGGTATATTTTCAAAACACGATACCAACTGTTGGTCATACGTCTAGGCCCTATGGCCGGGTTTGACAGGTTGGTATCAGAGCCACAGGTTTTAGCGAATTAGAAATTTGAAAGATTTCTAAGCTTTAACCATAAAATATTATGGATAAGAGTTGATTAAAATAAATACGTGAACACTAAAATTAATACTTACCTCGTTTCTCGTCTATAGAATGTCAAAGAAGGGAATCTCGAATATCGAAGTTAACAGCGGACCCTCCAGGAACACGAGAGGGAGATCAAAGAAAGCGGTTGTTAATCAAGAAACCTATACTACACCTCCAATCGAGGATCACTTTGTTCGTAAGGAGGAGATGCAACATCTTATTGCTAAGGGAATTGCTGAGGCCCTCCTAGCCATGCTCAAGGCTATAAAAGAACAAGAGTCTTCGAGCAAGGAAAGGGTCAGCAAGTCAGAAAAGGAAAAAGAAGAAGAGGAGGTCAACTCCAATACTAGCAACGACTCTGAAGAAGAAAAACCAAAGAAGAAAAAGACTAAAGAACAAGGATGTACATATCGTGCATTTCAAGGATGTAAACCAACTGAATTAGGAGGAAACGAAGGTGCAGTAGCAACATTGCGCTGGATAGAAAAGACTGAGAAGGTGTTAGCTATTAGAAAATGTGCTAACAAAGACAAGGTGTTGTATGCTTCAAACATGTTTAAAGATGAAGCATTAGAATGGTGGGACTCTATCATTCAAGCAAAGGGAAGAAACGATTCTTACGCCATGGAATGGAAAGAATTTAGCGGCATGATTACACGAAAATTTTGCCCTAAATATGAACAAGAGCAGATGAAAGAAAAGTTTCTAAATCTTAAAATGGAAGGATCGGATTTGAAAGAATATAACTCCAAATTCTTTGCATACTCAAGGCTAGTACCTCAGTTGGTAACCCCCGAGTCAGAGAAAATCAGTCAGTATATTTGGGGTTTAAACAACAAGATTGAGATGTGGTGAAAGCAGCAATGCCAAGAACAATGGATACAGCTACCGATTTAGCTGGAGTCCTAACTGAAGGAATGATGAGAACAAAGAAGGAAAAAGAGAAAAAGAAGGTAACTAAAAAGATGGAAGAAAATTTAAAAGAGACTCAGTTGTAGGCATACGTAAAACTAAGGTCAATCTGAGTAAAAAGACTAGTGTGCTCCGTGGTTGTACACTCGGGTGAAATAGTCCTGCTGAGTGTGTAGATATACTAATACAAATTACGATTGAACGGGTTTTAAATTCTTGCCAATGATAAAGTATTTTATGTCTGTTAATGATATTCACCAGCTTTTCGCTGACGTATTATTTTAAAAATGTTTCCAGGTAATCAGTGATAAGTGAGGGTAATGAAGATAGATTAACAAGGAGATAGCTCATGGAAGAATAGAAGAATCTGTGGGCTCGTTTTGTTAAAACCATTGTAATATGAAAATAATGTTTTGTAACAATACGGGTAGTCCCGGGATATATATATATATATATATATATATATATATATATATATATATATATATATATATATATATATATAAATATATATGTATAAAATATCATTTTATTAAATCAAATTTCAGCTGCAATAAAATGAACTCTGGTATATTTTCAAAACACGATACCAACTGTTGGTCATACGTCTAGGCCCTATGGCCGGGTGTGACATATGTTCACCGAGCCGAAGGAAAAACTGAATATGGGTAGAATCACTGAATCAGATCAGAAGTTCGGTCTTGGACACTTCCATACAATATTTTAAGACCCTACGAAAGAATCGGATCAAAAACTATGCGTTGACGCCACCTCGGGGCCCGTTCGAAATTTTACCAGTATTGCCAAAGGGGTATGTTCACCGAGCCGGAGGAAAACTGAGTATGGGTCGAACCACTGATTCGCATCAGAAATTCGGTCTTGGAGATTTTCATACAATATTTTAGGACCCTACGAATGAATCGGATAAATAATTATGCCCTGACGCCACCCCGCGGCCCGTTCGAAATTTTGCCAGTATTGCCAAAAGGGTATGTTCACGAGCCGGAGGAAAAACTGAGAATGGGCCGAACCACTAAATCGGATTAGAAATTAGGTCTTGGAAACTTCCATACAAAATTTTATGACCCTACGAAAGAATAGGATCAATAATTTTGCCCTGACGTCACCCTGCGACCCGTTCAAAATTTTGCCAGTATTGCCAAAGGGGCACGTTCACCGAGCCAGAGGAAAAACTGAGTATGGTTCGAACCACTGAGTCGGATCAGAAATTCAGTCTTGGAGACTTCCGTACAATATTTTATGACTCTACGAAAGAATCAGATCAATAATTATGCCAAAACGCCATCTCGGGGCCCGTTCGAACTTTTGCCAGTATCCTCAAAAGGGTATATTCACCGAGCCGGAGGAAAAACTGAGTATAGGTCGAACCAATGAATCGGATTAGAAATTCAGTCTTGGAGACTTCTATAGAATATTTTATGACCCTAAGAAAGAATCGGATCAATAATTTTGCCTAGACGTGACCCCGCGACCCGTTCGAAAATTTGCCAGTATTGCCAAAGGGGTTTGTTTACCGAGCCGAAGGTAAACTGTGTATGGGTCGAACCACTGAATCGGATCAAAAGTTCGGTCTTGGATACTTCCACACAATATTTTATGACCCTACGAAAGAATCAGATCAATAATTATGCCCTGACGCCATCCCGGGGCCCGTTCAAAATTTTGCCAACATTGCCAAAGGGGTACATTCACCGAGCCAGAGGAAAAACTGAGTATGGGTCGAAACACTGAATCGAATCAGGAATTCGGTCTTGAACACTTCCATACTATATTTTATGACCCTACGAAAGAATCGGATCAATAATATTGCCTTGACGTGACCCCGCGGCCCTTCTAAATTTTGCCAGTATTGCCAAAGGGGTATGTTCATCGAGCCGAAGGAAAAACTGGGTATGGGTTGAACCACTGAATCGGATTAGAAATTCGGTCGTGGAGACTTCCATACAATATTTTATGACCCTACAAAAGAATCGGATCAATAATTATGCCCTGACGCCATCCCGGGGCCCGTTCGAACTTTTTCCAGTATTGCCTAAAGGGTATGTTCACCGAGCCGGAGGCAAAATTGATTATGGGTCGAACCACTGAATCGAATCAGGAATCTGGTCTTGGACACTCCCATACTATATTTTATGACCCTACGAAAGAATCGGATCAATACTTATACCCTGACACCACCCCTGGGCCCGTTCGAAATTTTGTCAGTATTTCCAAAGGGGTATGTTCACCGAGACGGAGGAAAAACTGAGTATGTGTCGAACCACTTAAACGGATAAGAAATTCGGTCTTGGAGACTTCCATACAATATTTTTTGACCATACCAAAGAATCAGATCAACAATTATGCCCTGATGCCACCCCGCGTCCCATTCGAAATTTTGCCTGTATTGCCCAGGGGGTATGTTCACCGAGCCAGAGAAAAACTGAGTATGGGTCGAACCATTGAGTCGGATCAGAAATTAGGTCTTGGAGACTTCCATACAATATTTGATGACCCTACGAAAGAATCAGATAAATAATTATGCCCTGACGCCATCCCGGGGCCCGGTCGAACCTTTTCCATTATTGCCAAAAGGGTATGTTCATCGAGCCGGAGGAAAAACTGTGTATGGATCGAACCACTGAATCGGATCAGAAATTCGGTCTTGGAGACTTTCATAGAATATTTTATAACCCTACGAAAGAATCGGATCAATAATTTTGCCAAGACGCCACCCCGTGGTCCATTCGAACTTTTGCTAGTATTGTCAAAAGGGTTTGTTCACCGAGCTGGAGGAAAAATTGAGTATGGGTTAAACCACTGAATCAGATCAGAAATTCGGTCTTGGTGTCTTCCATAGAATAATTTATGACCCTACGAAAGAATCGGATCAACATATTTGCCCTGACGCCGCTGATGTGTTGTAAAACACACTTACTTTCCGTATATTTTTATCATGTTTTAAGTGCTTAATTGTTTAATAAATAAGAGTTATGGATTGTTTTTGCATGATCTTACAAAGATTGAATATTAGTTGTAGGTTATGAGTTTTAATGGTGAAAAGAGTAAAGTTTGAAGACTCTAGGGGCCTTTTTGATAAACTTTGAAGACTACAACTCAAGGCCCGACCCAAGCCCACAAGATTAAAGCCTTACATGATCATATATTAAGTTAATTAACAAGAAAAAAACCCTAGACCAGCCCAAAATCCTAAAATCAGCAGCCCCACTAGTCCGATCGCAATTTGCAGACAAGAAAAGAAATAGAAAAAGTGTTTTTGAAGCTTGTGGCGGATAGAGGAAGAAGAAGATCATTAGAGAAGGTTGTGGACAACAGCTAGGGTTGATATTAATCATTAAACTCAGCCCCAATTGGTAGTAAACATTCCATATACTTTGTGTTCTTGTTCAAGGTTCATAACCTGTTGATTTGATCTTTAAACTTGATTTCTTTTGCAATTGAATTGAAGATTGGATTGTGTATGATCTTGATAGATTGTTGAATGATTAATATGATGTTTATGATGATTAATATGGTGTTTATAATAAGATATATCTGCTGTCCAAAACTAATGTTAGGCTAAACTTGTTAGTTCTACCTAGGTTTGATGAATATTGTTAGGTTTTAGTAAGTAATATGGATTGTTGATTATCATGACTTGAATTGTTGATGAATGTTTGGTTTAATATTGAATTAGGTTGTGTTTAGTGGCTGTGATTTATTAAATTATACTCATATACCTCTTGCTTTGATTGATTAAATCAGTTTTGATTGATTTTAGCTTGTTTGAACTCTTTACTTTGTGTTTAGAGATTGTTTGCGGGAAGTACAACCGTAGGGTTTTAGTGGGTATGTTAATTAGTTAAATTCAGCGGGTAGGCACCTTCTTAGAGACCGAGAGGTGATAGGAAGTAAGGTCATCTCATAGCTTTTACTTGTTAGGATTAGGATCGCGCGAGAGCGGGTTCGGTTCTTGTCAGGTTTGGGTTTGTTAGTGATTAGTTGACCTAGTTTAAGTTAAACTAAATGGTTCCTCTATCCTTGGTTGCGTAGTATTCGTTTCCATTAGGGTCGTGTGTCGGTGAGACCGAGAGGAGAGTCGACATTAGAACACTTTATCAATTCGTTTCCCGGTTTTGTCCTTAAAATCAACTAAGTGTAAGTTAGGGTTTGTTAGTGAGACCGAGAGGTGATCTAGCTTTCTTGAGTGAACCTTAGTTGTGTCGTCCTTAGATACCGATGTCGTGAGATTTTTTAATCCATTAACTTATTATACCTCAATAGGATTCTTACCTAGGTAGATGTTTTCTCCAATTACATTTAAATCTCTAAGTTTTATCAAGTGTTTAGTTAAGTTAAGTTAAGCTTAGTTAATTAATTTAGTTAAAGTAAGTTAGGTCAAGTAGTTAATCTTTAAAACTCATTTAAATATTCTTAGGTGAGTCTTGGTTAGGGTTAAGTATTAAAAACGTTTTCACGTGTCCTTGTGTTCGATACTCGGACTTCCTTAGGTCTATACTACTTTTGATCGGTACACTTGCCGGTTATGTGTGGATCGTTAGGAGTTTCGTTTTATAAATTTAATGCTTAGTTGTGAGTTTCATAGAAAGAGCATCATTAGACACACATAAAGTTTTTGTCGCCGTTGCCGGGGACACGGTTTGAGGCGTATTGAGAACGACTCGAGTTAGGACATACCTTGTTACATTAGTTATTTTAATTAGTTTAGTTTATTTTAGTTTAGTATAGTTTAAGTTTAGTTTTATTTTTTTTATTATTATTGTTATTCTTAACTATTTTATCTATTTTTATCTGGTGCCCGTGATTCGTTTCTTTTTAGTGTTATTTACAGAAAAAATGTTCAGATTACAAGTTGGGGAACCATGGTGCAAAGTTTGTGGCGGAAATCACTGGGTGAATGATTCTTATGAGAGGAGAAATATAGAAGTCGAGGCACAGAAAGCTCCATGGGAATCACTTGTGGCAAAACCTCCTTCATTTGGGGAACTTCTTAGGGTATAAAGATTTTTCAGAGAATATATTAGAGCCCACCCCAGAATTGGAGGCAATAATGGATGACGTATTGTTTGCCATTAGAGAGGATTTGGAATATATACCACCTTTGAATCCACCTTTACCCTGACTGAGATTGAAGATACCGGAATGGAGGAGTAGAGAGTAGAGGAGTATGTTCCCTCTTCGGAGGAAGACTTTAAGGAAGAGTTTGGTGAAGAGTTTATGGATTTTACCATTATGGATCAAGGAGAGTTTGACCCACTTGGTGATTTAAAGTTGCTTGAAGATCTATTGTATAATGAGCCAAGTGTGGGGGTTAAGAAGGAGCCTTGTGAAAAGAGCCATGAGGTAGTAGTTGATTCAATTCTTCCGACAGTACACCTTGATTATGAGAAACCAAAGCATGAACCGTACTCAATCTCCATTCGGGATGTGTTGAGGTTTAAAAAGTTGGCTAAACGAATAAGGAGGATATCTAGGCTCAGAGATCATGGTGTGCAGAAGAGTTCGTCACTCCCGTTTCACTTTAGGGGATTATTTTTTGGGGAGTCTAAGAGTTGGTGGGCCGAGATTAATTCATATGGTCATGCCCATGAGAGTTGTGCAGTTGGTTTCTTCCCGACCAATTGTAAGAGGAGAGTATTGAGGAGCATCGATGGGAAGAGGATAAAGGAGAAGCCTCATGATTGAGGTTTCAGGAGCGAGTCCGACTGAAGACTATTCAATAAACTTAGCGCTTCCCGGGAGGAAACCCGGTAATATCTTTTCTTATTATTTTATTTTCATTCTATTTTTATTTCCGAGTTTTTCCGGGTGTTTCTTCTCTTACTTGCAGGTTATTCTTTGATTGGTTGATGACGGTTGATGAGCTGGAGTTTTAAACAAGTGTGGGGTTGCATTTTGCTTAAGGATTGCCGCATTCTTTCGTTAGTGATAGCTTGATAGAGAGCACTTGAGTTTTAAGCTTGCGTTCGAATAGGAGGGCGAGGAAAATGATTCACCTCACACTTTCATGATCACATATACCAGGGGAGTCTGTTCCACTTTATTTTTATTTATGTTTTGTTTTGTCTTTTCCTTGTCTCACATTGAGGACAATGTGAAATTTAAGTGTGGGGATGGGCAATTGACGTTTTCATTTTTAAGAAGAATAAAAGAAATTAATTAAAAAAACAAAAAAAAGTTTAAAAAAAAGAGAAAAATTGTCCCTTGAAAATTGTTTTTATTCTACGTTAAGCAGGAAATGATATTATTACCAATGTGCTAACGAACTCTCGGAGGTTTTGAAAAATATAATATAATAATAAAAGAAGGGATGGTTTGCATATCTGATTTGGGATGTGTCGGTAGGCCCAACTAGCTTTGATAACAATTTGAAAAACGGTGAAACCGAATTTCGATGCTTAGGGAGGATTACCATAATATGAAAACTTTGAGATGGTAAGAATTAAATGCAATCAAACGAGCACACACCACATGTCCATCTTTTTACGAGCTTAGAAATAGTTATATATTTTAGGGTGATATAAAAGATTGAAAAAAAAAGATGAAAAAAAAGAGAAGTATGTTTTGAAAGTTATGTGTATTATCAAAAGTAGTTCAAGAAAAGCAAATCCTTGTGAGGAAAGTTATGTATTGTAAATGCCAAAAAGGCATTATTTTAAATTTACTAAAAGAGACCAAAGATGCACATACTAGACGTGACTTAGAGTTTACGTGTTACCAAAGGGGTATGTTCACGAGCCGGAGGTAAAACTGAGAATGGGTCGAACCACTGAATCGGATCAGAAATTAGGTCTTGGTGACTTCCTTACAAAATTTTATGACCATACGAAAAAATCGGATCAATAATTATGCCCCAACGTCACCCCACGGCCCATTCGAAATTTTGCTAGTATTGCCAAGGGGTACGTTCACCGAGCCAGAGGAAAAACTGAGTATGGGTCGAACCACTGAATAGGATCAGAAATTCGGTCTTGGAGACTTCCATACAATATTTAATGACCCCACGAAAGAATCGGATCAATTAATATGCCATGATGCCATCTCGGGGCCCGTTCGAACTTTTGCCAGTACTGCCAAAAGGGTATGTTCACCGAGCCGGAAGAAAAACTGAGTATGGGTCAAACCACTGAATCGGATCAGAAAATCGGTCTTAGAGATTTCCATACAATATTTTATTACCCCACGAAAGAATCAGATCAATAATTATGCCATGACGTCACCCCTGGGGCCCGTTCGAAATTTTGCTAGTATTGCCAACAGGGTATATTCACCGAGCCGAAGGAAAAACTAAGTATGGGTCGAATCATTGAATCGGATAAGAAGTTCGGTCTTGGATACTTCCATACAACATTTTATAACCCTACGAAACAATCAGATCAATAATTATGCCCTGACGCCATCCCGGACCCGTTCGAAATTTTGCGAGTATTCCCAAAGGGGTACATTCACCGAGCCGGAGGAAAAACTGAGTATGAGTCGAACCGCTGAATCAATCAGGATTTCGGTCTTGGACACTTCCATACTATATTTTATTACCCTACGAATGAATCGGATAAAAAATTATGCCCTGACACCACCCCGGGGTCCGTTCGAAATTTTGCCAGTATTTACAAAAAGGTATGTTCACTGAGCCGGAGGAAAAACTAAGTATGGATCTAACCACTGATTCGTGTCAGAAATTAGGTCTTGGAGACTTCCATACAATATTTAGGTCACAACGAATGAAACGGATCAATAATTATGCCATGACGCCACCCCGCGGCCCGTTCGAAATTTTGCCAGTATTGTCAAAGGGGTATTTTCACGAGCCAGAAGAAAAACTGAGTATGGGCCGAACCACTGAATCGAATCAGAAATTAGGTCTTGGTGACTTCCATACAAATTTTATGACCCTACGAAAGAATCGGATCAATAATTATGCTTTGACGCCACCCCGCGTGCCGTTCGAAATTTTTCTAGTATTGCCAAAGGGGTATGTTCACCGAGCCAGAAGATAAACTGAGTATAGGTCGAACCACTCAATCGGATCAGAAATTCGGTCTTGGAGACTTCCATATAATATTTTATGACCCTATGAAATAATCGGATCAATAATTTTGCCCTGACGCCACCCCGCGGCCCGTTCAAACTTTTACCAGTATTTCCAGAGTGATATGTTCACCGAGCCGGAGGAAAAACTGAGTATGTGTCGAACGATTGAATCGGATAAGAAATTCGGTCTTGGAGATTTCTATACAATATTTTATGACCCTACGAAAAAATCGGATCAATAATTATGCCCTGACGCCACCATGGGGCCCGTTCTAAATTTTGCCAGTATTGCCAATGGGTTATGTTCACCGAGCCAGAGGAAACACCGAGTATAGTTCGAACCACTGAATCGGATCAGAATTTCGGTCTTGGACACTTCCATACAATATTTTGGTCCCTACAAATTAATCGGATCAATAATTATGTCATGACGCCACCTTGCGGCTCATTTGAAATTTTGCCAGTATTTGCCAAAGGGGTATGTTCACGAGCCGAAGAAAAAACTGATTATGGGCCGAACCATTGAATCGGATCATAAATTAAGTCTTGGATACTTCCATATATTATTTTATGACCCTACGAAAGAATCAGAACAATAATTATTCCCTGACGCCATCCTGGGGCTCGTTCGAAATTTTGCCAGTTTTGCCAAAGGGGTTAGTTCATGAGCCGGAGGAAAAACTGAGTATGCACCGAACCACTGAATTGGATCAGAAATTAGGTATTGGTGACTTCCGTACAAAATTTTATGACCCAACGAAAGAATCGAATCAATAATTATGCCCTGACGCCACCCTGCGGCCCGTTCGAAATTTGGCCAGCATTGCAAAAGGGGTATGTTCACCGAGCCGGAGGAAAAACGGAGTACGGGTCGAACCATTGAATCGGATCAGAAATTCGGTCTTCATGACTTTCATACAATATTTTATGACCCTACGAATCAGTCGGATCAATATTTATGCCCTGACGCCATCCCAAGGCCCGTTCGAAATTTTGCATGTATTGCCAAAGGAGTATGTTCACCGAGCCGGAGGAAAAACTAAGTATGGGTCAAACCACTGAATCGGATCAGAAATTCGGTCTTGGTGACTTTCAAACAATATTTTATAACCCAACGAATGAATCAGATCAATAATTATGCCCTGACGCCATCCCGGGGCCTGTTCGAAATTTTGCCAGTATTGCCAAATGGGTATGTTCACCGAGACGGAGGAAAAAACGAGTATGGGTCGAATCACTGAATCAGATCAGAAATTCAGTCTTGGATATTTCGATACAATACTCTATAACCCTACGAAAGAATCAGATCAATAATTATGCCCTGACGCCACCTCGCGGCCCGATCTAAATTTTTCCAGTATTGCCAAAGGGGTATGTCTACCGAGCTTGAGTAAAAACTGAGTATGGGTCGAACCACTGTATCGGATCAGAAATTCGGTCTTGGAGACTTCCATACAATATTTTATGAGCCTACGAAAGAATCGGATCAATAATTATGCCCTGACGCCAACCCGGTGCCCGTTCGATATTTTGGCAGTAATGCCAAAGGGTTATGTTCACCAAGCCGAGGGAAAAACCGGGTATGGGTCGAATCACTGAATTGGATCAGAAATTCGTTCTTGGAGACTTCCAAGCAATATTTTATTACCCTACGAATGAATAGGTTCAATAATTACGCTCTAATGTCACCCCGCGGCCCGTTCGAAATTTTTCCAATATTCCCAAAGGGGTATGTTCACGAGCTGGAGGAAAAACTGAGTATGGTTGAACCACATAATCGGATCAGAAATTCGGTCTTGGAAACTTCCATACAATATTTCTACGAATGAATCGGATCAATAATTATGCCATAACGCCACCCCGTGGCACATTCGAAATTTTGCCAGTTTTGCCAAAGAGGTTAGTTCATGAGCCGGAGGAAAAACTGAGTATGCGCCGAACCACTGAATCGGATCAGAAATTAAGTATTGGTGACTTCCGTACAAAATTTTTATTACCCTACGAAAGAATCGAATCAATAATTATGCCCTGACGCCACCTCGCGGCCAGTTCGAAATTTGGCCAATATTGCCAAAGGGATATGTTCATCGAGCCGTAGGAAAAACGGAGTATGGGTCGAACCACTGAATCGGATCAGAAATTCGGTCTTGGTGACTTTCTTACAATATTTTATGACCCTACGAATGAGTCGGATCAATATTTATGCCCTGACGCCATCACGGGGCCCGTTCGAAATTTTGCCCGTATTGCCAAAGGAGTATGTTCACCGAGCCGGAGGAAAAACTGAGTATGGGTCGAACCACTGAATCGGGTCAGAAATTCGGTCTTGCTGAATTTCAAACAATATTTTATGACCCTACGAATGAATCAGATCAATAAATATTACCTGACGCCATCCCGGGGCCCGTTCGAAATTTTGCCAGTATTGCCAAAGGGGTATGTTAACCGAGACGGAGGAAAAACCGAGTATGGGTCGAATCACTGAATCAGATCAGAAATTTGGTTTTGGAGATTTCCATACAATATTTTATGACCCTACGAAAGAATCAGGTCAATAATTATGCCATGACGCCACCCCGCGGCCCTATCTAAATTTTTCCAGTATTGCCAAATGTTGTGTGTATAATGATGCTCTCACAACTAAGCTTTAAATTTATTAAACTAAAATCCTAAAGAAGCCACACAAAACCGGCAAGTGTACCGAGCCCTAATAGTATAGCACTAAGGAAGTCCGAGTGTTGAACACAAGGACACGTGAAAACGTATCTAATACTTAACCCTAATAAGACTCACCTAAGAATAATATTTTTTTAAATTAATTTTTAATTATTAACTACTTAACCTAACTTAAATTAAGACTTAAATTAAGAAAACTAGATGAAACTGTGAAAATAAGATTTATCAATGGGAAAACGTCTTTCTAGGTAAGAATCCTATTAAAGGTATAGTAAGCTATTGGATTGTAGAATCTCACGACACCGGTTCCTAAGGATGACACAACTAAGGTTCACTCAAGAAAGCTAGATTACCTCTCAGTCTCACTAACAAACCCTAACTAACCCTTTGTTGATTTTAAGAACAAAACCGGGTGGCGAATTGTTAAAGTGCTCTAATGCCGAATCTCCTCTCGGTCTCATCGACACACTACCCTAATGGAGACGAATACTACGCAACCAAGGATAGAGGAACTATTTATTTCAACTTAAACTAGTTCAACTAATCGCTCACAAGCCCAAACCCGATAAGAACCGAACCCGCTCTCGCGCGATCCTAATCTTAACAAGTAAAAGCTATGAGACGAGTTTACTTCCTATCACCTCTAGGTCTTTAAGAAGGTGTCTACCCGCTGATTATATTCAATCAATGCACTCACTTAAACCCTACGGTTGTACTTCCCGCAAACAAACCCTAAACACCAAATAAAGAGTTCTAACAAGCAACAATCAATCAAAACTTATTCAATTAATCAAAGCAAGAGGTAAATGAGTGTAATTAACAAATTCACAGCCACTAAACACAACCTAATTCAATGTTAAAACAACCTTTACATTAACAATTCAAGCAATGATCATCAATAATCCAAACTACTTACTAAAACCTAACAATAATCAACCTTGGTAGAACTAACAAGTTTAGCTACACATTAAGTTTGGATAGCAGCATATAGTTAAGATAAACATCATCAACATCAACATAAACATAAGTAAACTCATTCAATGATCAAGAACAATCAAACACAAGTCAATCTCTAAGTTACTTGCAAAACAATCCAACATAAAAGATTAAACTTAACAAGTTAGGGTTCTTGAACAAAAGATAAAGTTTATGGATGAAGACTTCAATGTTATAGTTGAGATTATGAATGAATGAAGCACCTAGCAGCTGTACCAAGTTAATCCGAGCCTTCCTTCTCTTCCCTAGCCACCACAAGCTTTTTTCCTTCATCTCCCTTGCTGGCCGATCGCAAATTCTGCTAGGGGTTAGGGTTTTGTTTTTTTTAATTAATATAATAAGCAAGAAAGGCTTCTAATTTGTGGGCTTGGGTCGGGCCTTTACTTGTAGATTTAAAACTTGACCAAATAAGCTCCTAAAGTATTCAAATTTCACTCTTTTTTCCACCAAATCTCATAACCTACAAGCAAACAATCATCTTTGTAAAATTAAGCATAAAAAAGCCATAAAACTTAATAATTAAACTAATACAGTACTTAAATCATGATAAAACGATAAGGGAAGTAAGTGTGTTTTACAACACATCAAACATCCCCACACTTAAATCTTTTTCGTCCCTGAAAAAGTAACCTACACGGGATCATAACCAAGTGAAAAACAACAAACTATCAGATTATTATTATTTTCAAAGCACAAGAAACAGCCTGACATATTGACCGCGATTGCCGATATTGTTGTCCACTTAAACCCAACCACCAAGCCCCCCTTTTGAATTAAACATTTTAAGTTCAAAAATTAAGGCTACACCTACCCCATCTCAGACAAAGAGAGCTAGAAAAAACTAGAGTCGAAGCAAACTGGTTCGACAAAACACCATAAGCCAAGGACTCGTTGATGGTACTAATTAGATGCACTCGATGAAATTTAGATGGATGAATGGTCATGTGGAGGTCGTACGAGCTATTCCTAAATATTATTGGACTTTGTCCTATAAATTCATAATTTCATATTTATTGACTAAGAACCTTCGAGTCCCAATATTGTATCCTCAGAGTCACCATCCCCAAGGTAACACGTAAACTCTAAGTCCCGTCTAGTATATGCATCAATGGCCTCTTTTTCTAACTTTAAACAATGCTCATTTGGCATTTTACAATACATAACTTTCTTCATAAGCATTTTGCTTGTCTTGAACAACTTTGGATAATAAAATACATAACAAACTTTCAAAACATACTTTTTTTTTCAATATTTTATATCACCCTAAAATATATAACTATTTTTATGCTCGTAAAAGATGGACATGTGGTGTGTGCTGATTTGAGTGCATTTAATTCTTACCATCTCAAAGTTTTCAGATTATGGTAATCCTCCCTAAGCATCGAAATTCGGTTTCACCGTTTTTAAATTATTATATATATAAAAAAACATGCTAAAGAGGACTATCAAAGCTAGTTGGGCCTACCGACACATCCCAAATCAGATATGCAAACCATCCCTTTTATTATTATTATTATTATTATTATTATTATTATTATTATTATTATTATTATTATTATTATTATTATTATTATTATTATTATTATTATTATCCGAGAGTTCGTTAGCACATTGGTAGTAATATCATTTCCTGCTTAACGTAGAACAAAAAACAATTTTCAAGGGACAATTTTTTTAAAAACTTTTTATATAATTTTTCAAACTTTTTAATTTTAATTTTAATTTTTTTTCTACAACTAAGTAAAATAAATTCCCATCCTCACACTTAGAACGAAATCGTCCTCGATGAGAACAAGGAAAAGAAATAAAATAAAATAAAAACTGAAGAATAAATTTAAAACTTAAAGCAAAAAGTAAAACAGAGAACGGGTTACTCCCCTGGTTTAGATGCAGATTCTTCATAAGTTGTGTATCAATCAAACGACCGTATAGCATTTTATTCGCTGCCGTAACCTCGGGTGAACCAGTTCCAAAACGCCATCAGAGCTACCATGCGCATAATAATATCTGTAAAAACTCAAACTCGCTTGCATGTAGCGGTGTACAACACAGAAAACAGAAACATAAGAAATAAACATATTTTTGTGTTTTTGTATTTTTTTAATTTTTTTATAAATAACAAAAATAAAATAGATAAAAACAGATAATAAAGAGAATCATAATACAAACTCTACAACTCGGGCGGTCTCCCGAGTGATACATCCATCACGTCTATGCTTCGGTGAATGAGTCAAGGTAGAACACCTCGACTGCCTGATCAGTTAGCGACTCTCCTATGTAGTGCTTCAATCTATGACCGTTCACCTTAAACTTCCCACTTCGATCTTGTATCTCAATCGTGCCATACGGGAAAACCGCAGTGACCGTGAACGGTCCCGACCATCGGGATTTCAACTTTCCCGGGAATAACCTCAACCGGGAGTTATACAGTAAGACCTTATCCCCACACTTGAACTGCTTATTACCCTTCAATTTTCTATCATGCAGTTCCTTCGTATGCTCCTTATATCTAAATGATTGTGCATATGCATGATCCCTGAGCTCCTCTAACTCGTGTAATTGATGGAAACGATTACCCTCTGTAGTAGATAAATCAAGATTAACCCTTGGAAGGGCCCATGAAGCGCGGTGTTCCAACTCAACAGGAAGATGACAGGCCTTCCCATAAATCATCCGAAATGGTGTGGAACCAGTCGGAATCTTGTAGGCTGTACGGAAGGCCCATAAAGCGTCATCTAATTTGTCTGACCAATCCCGACGATTCGAACCAACCGTTTTCTCGAGAATACGTTTGATTCCCCGATTGCTCACTTCCACTTGCCCACTAGTCTTTGGATGGTAGGCGGTCGCAAGCCGACGGGTGACCCCATAGCGCTGCAACGTCTTATCCATCTGCGAGTTGCAGAAGTGCGTACCTCGATCACTGATCAAGGCTTTCGGGACTCCAAAACGAGCAAATAGACTTTTTAGAAAACAGACTACCACTCGAGCATCATTCGTGGGTAGAGCTTTGGCCTCAACCCACTTTGACACGTAATCGACGGCCACTAGTATGTACTTGTTTCCACGCGAAGATGGAAACGGTCCCATGAAATCAATGCCCCACACATCGAAAACCTCACAAACTTGAATAGCATTTTGGGGCATTTCGTTTCGCGAAGAACTGTTGCCGACACGTTGGCAACGATCACAACTCTTAACGAATAAATGAGCATCTTTAAAGATAGATGGCCAGTAAGAAACATAATCAAATACTTTCTTCGCCGTAGAACTCACACCGTGGTGACCTCCTGTCGGTCCCACATGACAATGGCTCAGAATCTGCCATCCCTCCTTAACATCTACACACCTTCTAATAAGCTGATCAACACCAATGCGGAAAAGATATGGGTCATCCCAAAGGTAAAATTTGATGTCAGCAAAGAACTTCTTCTTTTGTTGGTAAGGCATCTTCGGGAGGTATCCGTCAGCAAGGTAGTTCGCGAAATCAGCGAACCATGGAAAACCTTCCTCTTGTGCAATAACAAACATCAGACTCTCCGTCGAAAAATGATCGTCGATCCTGATCCCCGAATCTTCTAAATCAACTCCCTCTAGATGTGAAAGATGATCGCCCGCCACATTCTCGGCCCCCTTTTTATCACGGATCTCTGTATCAAACTCTTGAAGCACAGGATCCATCGGATAAGACGAGGCTTAGCATCCTGCTTGCTGAAGAGATATCGAATAGCGGCATGATCCGTGTAAACAATCGTCTTGGACAGAACCAGATAGGACCTAGATTTATCGAAAGCGAACACCACAGCTAAAAGCTCTTTTTCGGTGGTGGTATAGCTTTTCTATGCACCATTTAAGGTCCGACTAGCATAGTAGATCGTATGGAAGTGTTTATCCTTCCGTTGTCCAAGAACCGCTCCGACTGCGAAGTCGCTCGCGTCACACATCAACTCGAATGGTAACGACCAGTCGGGAGCGACCATGATCGGGGCGTTGACGAGTTTGTCTTTTAGAAGATCAAACGCCTCGATACAATGCTCAGAAAAAACAAATGGAGCATCCTTCTCCAAAATTTTGGTCATGGGTCTCGCGATCTTAGAAAAATCTTTGATGAACCGGCGGTAGAACCCGGAATAACCTAGAAAGCTACGAATGGATCTCACAGAAATAGGCAGGGGAAGATTAGAAATAGTCTCGACCTTTGAGCGGTCAACCTCTATCCCAGCACTTGAGATCCGATGACCCAGAACAATGCCCTCGCGAATCATGAAATGACACTTCTCCCAGTTAAGGACTAGGTTGGTGTCAACGCAGCGGGACATCATCCTCTCGAGATTTGATAAACAATGATCGAAGGAACTCCAAATACAGAAAAATCGTCCATGAACACCTCCATGGAGTCCTCGATCATATCATGGAAAATGGCCACCAGACACCTCTGGAATGTGGACAGAGCGTTACAAAGTCCGAACGGCATACTTTGTAAGAAAACGTTCTGTAAGGGCAGGTAAAAGTGGTTTTCTCCTGGTCGTCGGGAGCTATCGGAACCTGGAAGTACCCAGAGAAACCATCTAAGAAGCAGTAATACTGCTAACCTGCTAAACGCTCTTACATCTGATCAATGAAGGGTAAAGGAAAGTGGTCCTTCCTGGTGGCATCATTTAGTCTGCGGTAGTCGATGCAGACTCTCCATCCCGTCACAGTCCTAATGGGAATAAGCTCGTTCCTCTCATTGGTGATGACAGTCATGCCACCCTTTTTAGGAACCTTTTGGACTGGACTCACCCAAGCACTATCAGAAATGGGGAAAATGATCCCGACATCAAGGAGTTTAAAGATCTCCTTTTTAATGACCTCTTGCATTTTCGGATTAAGCCGTCGTTGTGGCTGAACGAAATTTTTGAAATTTTCCTCCATGAGGATTTTATGAGTGCAGAATGAAGGGTTGATACCCTTGATGTCGATAATTTTCTATGCAATAGCCTCTTTGTGCTCTCGTAGCACCCTCAACAACTTCTCCTTCTCGTCGTCTGTCAAAGCAAATGCAATGATAATAGGAAACTTCCTCTCTTCATCTAAAAACACATACTCAAGGTGGGATGGCAAATCCTTAAGCTCTAAGGAAGAAGGAGGACTCTCGACCGAAGGTCGGTCCATCGGATCGTCTCGTACGATCTCAACAGACACCCCATATTCAGGGATATGCGACTCGGTGTCGTCATTTAAAGACTGATTGGTTACGGCAACCATTTCAATCTCCGGAATCTCCCTATCGAGAATCTGGGTGTCGGAAGTAGATTGTAACACCCTTGGCAAACACAACATCGTCCCACTCTTAGGCTATCCCATATCGGCCGTGGACACGAGAGATCCTTGGTTCATAAGTAATGTCCTGCCTCTTAACATCACCAACGCGTTTTGGGCAACCAAAAACAAATTCGTGAGCTCTTCGTAGGCATAGCGGATAATATTGGTGGTACGAGAGGCCGGGGTGTTACAGGTGGTATCGGAGCCAGGTTGTGCCGCTCGGGATGATGGGACATGCCTCATCGAGGACGATGAGTCCAAATGGGGGTTGTTTGTAACACCCTTGGCAAACACAAAATCGTCCCACTCTTAGGATATCCCACACCGGCCGTGGACAAGAGAGATCCATGGTTCATAAGTAATGTCCTGCCTCATAACATCACCAACGCGTTTTGGGCAACCAAAAACAAATTCGTGAGCTCTTCGTGGGTAGAGCGGACAATATTGGTGGTACGAGAGGCCGGGGTGTTACAGGTGAGAAACTCCACAGATTCCGCTGAGAAACTCCCCGACATGCTCCATGATTGTATCAATGAACTATAAGGAGTCATCAGCAGACTTGGGGTGTTTCAGTGACTTTCGAACGTCAAAGGTGACGTTCTCATCCCCAACTCTTAAGATCAACTTACCCTCGCAGACGTCGATCAACGCCTGTGCAGTGGCAAGGAATGGTCGGCCCAAGATAAGTGGGACACTATCATCATCGTTCATGTCCAGGATGACAAAGTCCACCGGGAAGATGAATTTGTCAACACGAACAAGCATGTTCTCGACCACCACTCGAGGGTATTTCAAGAACGATCAGTAAGCTGGATACTCATACGGGTAGGCCTCGGCTCGCCTAGACCCAACTTGCGACACACGGAATACGGCATGAGATTAATACTGGCATAAAGATCCGCCAGCGCATGAACAACCGTATTATCACTCAAGATGCAGGGAATCGTGAAACTCCCAGGATTGGACATCTTTTCTGGTAACTTTCTCTGCAAGACTGCAGAGCAACCAACACCTAGAGGAATGGAAGAGACTTCGGCTAACTTTGCTTTGTTCGAAAGAATATCCTTCAGGAACTTTGCATATTTGGGCATTTGCGTAAGTGCCTCAAGGAATGGACTGTTAAGATGAAGCTGCTTCAGAAGATCAAGAAATTTGGAGTTCTGCTCCTCGTCTCTGTCCCTACGGACTCTCCCGGGATATGGGAGTCTAGGTTTGTAGACTCTCGGTGGTGTGCTGGGTAATGGTTGGTTCTCAGCCTGTACTGTACTTCCTGGGTTATGCCTCTGATGCACCTTGGCTGGTGGAGACTCCAACTGAATCTCCTCGTCTACCTGCTCCTCTATATCTCCCGCAGGCTCGTTAATGACTCCTCTCGTCGCCTCCTGAATCACGGGCTCGCTACGTGCCCCTGCACCACTCCTCGTTGTCACAGCCTTCGCGAACGCCTTCAGATTTTGTTCATTGAAACTTGGAAGTGTACATGGCGACCTCTCATTTAGACGACTTGCTATCTCTCCCATCTGCCGCTCAAGATTTTGGATTGATGCACCCTGGTTTCTCATGAATGACTCGTGCTCCCGAAATTTCTCTTGAGTCTCTTTGTGACGAGAGTCCTCTCGAGTCATAAGATACGACAACATCTATGTCTGCTGTGCCATCATCTCCTCTAACATGGGTTTCTTCTCCCCACTAGTCGTTCCCTCACCGGAATCCTGGAATATGCTCTGACGCTGCTGGAAGCTGGACTGATTTCCGTTCCTCTAGTTGGAATTTTGGTTACCCCTCCACCCCGAATTATAAGAATTGAAAGAGTTTTGATTTCGGTTTGGATTATTAACGAAGTCGACTGCCTCCTCCTGGAAACCTACGGGGCACTGAACGGTATCTTGCCCCCTCTACAGATCTCGCATAACTTACTTTTCACCTACAAGTCTTTCACGAGCTTTGCCAATACCTCAACCTGTGCTGCAAGTGCGGTGCTCGTGTCGACCGAATGCATGCCGCGTGATAAGGAGTCGACGGTTTTGGTACTCTTAGCTGGTGGTCGCTGGTATCCACTCATGGCTAACCCGTTAATCAGATCAATGCACTCATCCGTATCCTTCGTTGTCAATAAGTTACATCCTGCAACTATGTCGAGCATGCTCTGAGTCGCGTACGTCACTCCGTTATAGAACTTCTCAACAACTGCCCAGTCTTGTAGGCCGTGGTTCGGACATAAAGCAAGTAGGTTTTTGAATCTCTCCCACGCCTCGTAGAAGCTCTCGGTGTCCTCCATATGGAAAGAATGGATCTAGTTACGCAAACGAGCGGCCTTAGCTGGAGGATCGTATTTTTCAAGAAATTGGGTCTGCATGGCAGCCCAAGTAGCAATGGATCCCTATGGGAGGGACTCAAGCCACAGACCCGCATGATCAACGAGTGAGAATGGAAAGATGCGGAGTTTGATGGCATCTTCGGATACGCCGGCAAGATGAAAAGTGTCGCAAATTCGTGTAATGCGAGTAAGATGAGCGTGTGGTTCTCATGGAGCAACCCGTGAAATTGAGCAGAATGAGCAATCGTGGTCAGAATATTAGATGGAATCTGCCAAGTCGTGAGAACTCCGATAGCTGGTGGAGCAATGCTGGATCTCGCGCCAGCGGCGACCGGACGGGCCCGGTCTGCAACTGTCCTCCTCGGTGGTGGATTTGCGTCACCCATAATCCTATCCCTAATGGCGGGTTCAGAAAAAGTAGGAGAAGAGAATGTATTACCGACGGACGTAGATGAACTGGAAGACGAGTTTGTACGACGTCTCTCACAAAGCTCTCTCTCTGGTTCGGAAAATCCTTCGGTTTCTGATGGTCCTAGAGATCTTGTACGTCACATACAACTAATAAAATAAACAAAGTAAACTAAAATTAGCTAAACTATTTTAAACTAACAAACAAAACAAATAAGAAAAACAAGTAGTAAATAAAGTAAGTCCTAACTCGAGTCGTTCTTAATATGCCTCTAACCGTGTCCCCGTCAATGGTGCCAAAAACTTTATGTGTGAATAATGATGCTCTCACAACTAAGCTTTAAATTTATTAAACGAAAATTCTAAAGAAACAACACAAAACCAGCAAGTGTACCGATCCCTAATAGTATAGCACTAAAGAAGTCCGAGTGTCGAACACAAGGACACGTGAAAACGTATCTAATACTTAACCCTAATAAGACTCACCTAAAAATAATATTTTTTTAAATTAATTTTTAATTATTAACTACTTAACCTAACTTAAATTAAGACTTAAATTAAGAAAACTAGATGAAACTGTGAAAATAAGATTTATCAATGGGAAAACGTCTTTCTAGGTAAGAATCCTATTAAAGGTATAGTAAGCTATTGGATTGTAGAATCTCACGACACTGGTTCTAAGGATGACACAACTAAGGTTCACTCAAGAAAGCTAGATTACCTCTCAGTCTCACTAACAAACCCTAACTAACCCTTTGTTGATTTTAAGAACAAAACCGGGTGGCGAATTGTTAAAGTGCTCTAATGCCGACTCTCCTCTCGGTCTCATCGACACACTACCCTAATGGAGACGAATACTACGCAACCAAGGATAGAGGAACTATTTATTTCAACTTAAACTAGGTCAACTAATCGCTCACAAGCCCAAACCCAACAAGAACCGAACCCGCTCTCGCACGATCCTAATCCTTACAAGTAAAAGCTATGAGATGAGTTTACTTTCTATCACCTCTCGGCTCTCTAAGATGGCGTCTACCCGCTAATTATATTCAATTAATACAATCACTTAAACCCTACGATTGTACTTCCCGCAAACAAACCCTAAACACCAAATAAAGAGTTCTAACATATTGGAACTTATTTTTTAGACCGACGCATTGAATTAATTTGTGGGTGAAAAATATATTATTTGGTCTCAACCAAGGGTGGTTTGCTTGAAGACCAAGTCATGCTAGACTAGTATAAATAGATGTTTTTATTCATTTGTCCAGGATGAGTGAGTGTATTGTGTATGTGTGAGATCTAGGGTTTTATCCCTTTGAGAGAGTCTCCTCCTCCAGGATGAGCTCTCCTGGAGGCGGCTGATATTTCTTAATCGATTGTATGTATGAATGTATGTATGAGTGTTTCATCTTAATGAGAATCATTCGGCTAGTATTTCATACTACAATTTCTATCTTGTTTGTGTTTTGATTACAATTGTTCATCCTATTATTGATTGTTAATCAAATCAGGATCTCTCCCAATACACCTCATCCGTCTAAACATCTTTCAAGAGTGAATCTGAGTGAGATTCGATCCTAACCCTAGATCCGATCTCCACAACGTTGTTTAATACCGATTATTCACACTTCCGCACCGGGGCTCGGTTCTATCAATTGGTATCAGAGCTGGGTTACCGAATCATTCATACTAACCGCTGAACTGATTCATTTCACTCTTGAATCCACCATGGACGTTAAATGATGAAGTTCGTTGAAATTATTTTTGGGGGTTTTGAAATTATTTGATGGTTTGGAGAAAAGTATATGGATTGATGTTTGGGTTGATGACTCGTTTGGAGATACAAGATCAATTTCATGTTTATTTGGTTAGAATGGTCCAGATCTAATGTAACAGTGTTATTTGGCTCGTTTTGGGGCAACTCTGTTCATTTGATGATTTCCAGATCTGAAAAGGCTGTGGATAAGATTGAAGATAGATTTCTTTTATTTAGTTCTAGATGACCTGGATATTGCTCATCGATTCTTTTCAGATTTCGGAACTACTTTTTCGATCTAAAAGAATTAGGGTATTGTTTGCTCGATATTGATTTTGATAAGTGTGCTGCACAAACAGGATATGGTATGTTGGAAAACGTTGCCGTTGGTATAAACTGGTATGAAGAAGGTACAAGTCAAGAACAAACAGGTACTAAAGGCAATATTATCATTGTTTGTTGTAGCAAATGAAAAGTGAATATTCAAGCAGGTTCTGCAAGGGCAAATCAGTGATTGATGGTGCAGAAATGAATTTTTGATGTACCGGGCACACAATGAACATATAAGATTGATCTCGAGTAATGATAATGGTTAAATGTTGCTTTGGGCACAGTTTGTGTTTTGCCCAAGCACAACTTTTGGTTCGGGCACACTTTATTTCGGTCATATCTTATCTCGAGCACATCAAGTTCCAGTGTCGAGTAACCCCTTGCATATCCTTGGTCTTCTCAGGAAAACTATCTTTTAAGTTCCAAGCACACTTTGTGCTAGTGAAAAAAAAATGAAAAAATGAAAAATCATAAGTGTTTTGCTTTCCGGGCACACTTTGTGCTAGGAAAGTACTCCAGGCACACTTTGTGCTAGGACAGTACTCCCAAGCACACTTTGTGCTAGGAAAGTACTCCCAAGCACACTTTGTGCTAGGAAAGTGATCCCAAGCACATTGTGTGCTAGGAAACAGAGTTTGTGAAACATTTCAAAGTTTTGAAGAAACTTTTGAGATTTTTGGTGCCGTTGACCGTTTGACCAAGTTGTTCTCTACAAAAGATATATACCAGGGGTATTTTGGTAATTTTTCTTAAATCATCAACAAGCTTATGGAATTCAAACCTCATCCAACCTCACGACTTCATCAAAAACTTTACAAGAACAAGTGTTGACCAAGCTTAAGGATTTAATCACTTTCAATGTCAACCAACATATGAATATGTTTATTTTCAAATTTTTACAATCTTGATAAGGATGATCAAGATTGTTTCACCCACACTTGATTTGAAGACACATTTATTAAAGACAATTGCAACGAAATTGGGGGAGTAAAAATCTTTGAATTTCATTGCAAATGGCAAGCTTCAAATCAAGTAAAAGACTCAAGTTAAGGAAAAGTTGATCAAGATCAATAATCCAAGATTTTTTCAAAGATGTTTCATCGTTTGTCAGTTTTCAGATTTCCTAGTACGGATGAGAAGATAGAGTCATCTCGAGCAACAATGTTAAAAGGATGATCAGTAGAGTTCAACCTCTTATGAAATAGTCACTTGAACAGTCAAGAACGGGTATGGTTGACCTGAATGCTATCTTAATTCAGGGAATGGTTTGAAGATGATTTACAGGGGAAGACACAAATTTGAAGGATTAAAGATTATTTGATGATCACATTGTGTTCATTTCTTTTTTTGATGACCTTGTTACTTGAAGTTGATCTTTGAAGTTCAAAGCCTCGTTCATATGGCCGTACAACTATATCCAAAAGTGGTATAAGAGTGATCATTCGAAATGAACAATGGGAGAAGCTTAACGTGTGGGGGAGAATTTCAACGAAATGAGGTGATCATGGAAGAAATTCGATGGCATCGGTCTAAGGGGGGAGACTGTTAGAAGTTATGTTTTAGACCGACACATCGAATTAATTTGTGGGTGAAAAACATATTATTTGGTCTCAACCAAGGGTGGATGGCTTGAAGACCAAGTCATGCTAGACTAGTATAAATAGATGTTTTTATTCATTTGTCTAGGATGAGTGAGTGTATTGTGTATGTGTGAGATCTAGGGTTTTATCCCTTTGAGAGAGTCTCCTCCTCCAGGATGAGCTCTCCTGGAGGCGGCT